>NC_134803.1:5068397-5208397 GCF_046742065.1 Oratosquilla oratoria | reverse complement strand
ACCGGTCGCAGATTTTATCATCTCTGCATAATATTTTCGAAATGTGTGTTATGGCACTAGACGGCAGTGTAGGTTTACCACTACCACAGCATATTCCTAGACACTTCATTCCCTACTGTTGTGATGCCATGTGAAAATAAAGTAATGATTTTTGGTAGTGATATCTCATTTAGCAGATAATGTGCTGCATGGCCCTATACAACCACCAGAACAGTGAATAATAGGTGAATTACTGAATTGGCATTGGCAAAATATTACCAATGCCAAATCCCTTTCTAAAAAAAAAAATGCCAATTCACCAAAAAAATCCCGACTCTTGCCGATGCCAGTTAATCGGTACACCACTAAAGAGAACAAATATTAATGAAAACTCCAATATATTACATACACTGTTGGGACTATTTGCAAATGTGATGTATCAGTAGCCAAACATCACTATTCACATGCCATTGTTAAACATTAAATCTGTTGAATAACTGAGAGAGAAAAGATAATATTGTGTATCTGCCGAGTGTAAAAACTGTCAGTGATATTGTCCAACTCGTCTAACTTTTTGACTACTCGTTGATACTGCTTACTGCTCATATAAACACTTTCCACACCCATTCCCATTGGGCGGCGCTGTCCACAGGCACACCTGTAAAAAATAAGTGCTCATAAGTAGCCTGTGACCACAGCACCAATTCATTGATTAGGTCAACACCAAAAATAAGATACAGTAATCTATTTTTGCCTTAGAACTAGGTAGCCTATGTAATACACATGTTGTGAATCTGCACAGATTATGAATATCAAATGTGCAACACCAATAATGAATTCATAATTGGACGCACAGATAGCGAATCCATTTGACATTCACACATGAAGATTCATAAAAAAATAGTCAATGTTAGGTTTGTGGCGACGCGCCACCAGTCTAGACCAGACTGACCGCGACGCATCTGTCTATCTGAGTAATTAGGGAGTGAAGCTCCCACGGGCTTTTAATGTGAGCCCGTTTGGAGGGTGATTTGACTTATGAGTGTGTGTGGGCCCAACCACACACACTCATACATTCACAAGATGTGCATACGCATGTAAAATACGTATGCACATCTCGGCGAATGCACCCTTCAGATGTACCGGTGTTTGGTGTTACAAGTAGTGTTGTCAAGTGAAATACATGTATATATATATATATATATATATATATATATATATATATAACTGTATATATATTTATAGGGGGGGGGCTGACACTCCACCACCCGACGCAGTTCGTAAGCGCTTAGGTGGCGGCATAGGCGACGCACAAGACCCTCAGATGTTGTCGGAGGCCCTCTCCTCAGAAAAGCAGTTGCGGGGCAATGCTGGAGGTAAGGCTTTAGGGTGGCCTCAGGGTGGCTACAGTGGTGGCATCTTCTTTCTGCAGGTGTTGAATTTCTCTTGATTAGACAGAAACAACGGTCCTCCAGTCGCAGACGGAAGAGCAGAGTTTCCACTTTTCTAGGTGTGGAGCGAGGAAGTACAAGGGGCTCATAGTCTGTGACTGCCCTGTACCACCTCGCCCTCTCTGACACCTCTGCCTCCAGTCTGTGCTGAAGGAACCGTTGTACCTGATTAAGAGCCCTGGTGCGTAGGCGCAACTGATTTCTGCTGAGAGGGACGACAACATCGACTTCGGGGTCTTTGGCGCGCCGCTTCAGCTGCGGCGTCGGCTAGCTCATTACCTGGGACACCTACGTGGCTTGGCACCCAGTTGAGCGTAACATTCCTGCCTTGCTGATGCAGCTTCAGCAGGAGTGCTAGGATGGAGGTCAGTAGGCGTACATTGTCGCTGGGCTGTATCGATTCTAAGCTGCCTAGCAGAGACTGTGAATCCGTGTGGTTCACCACAGGACCAGCTCGAGATATTAGAGCATGCTCTAACGCTCCTTGGACCGCTATGGCCTTAGCTTGGAGAGTGGACACATGATCGGATACTCTCCTGCCGAAGGTCAAACCATCCGTCACGAAAGCAGCCCCCGCACTACGAGGCCTGTTGGGATCTACGGAGCCATCCGTGTAATAGACCGCCATTCCAGGTTCCGACAGTGCGCGGACGCCTTGTAGGGCCTGTGCTCGTACTCTTTCCTGATCACATAACTTCTTCTTACTGGGAAGCTTTGTGACAACGAAGGTTGCAGGTATCGACAGCCATGGTGGTGGGGGCTTGAACTCTGGGTGTGGAGAGTCCCTACCCTTCTCAAGGAGAGTGCTGGTGAGCCTGAAGGAGTCCAGGATCCCAGCCGCCTGTGATAGCCAGGTATCGGAGTGGATAAGAGTATCCACCCGTCCCAGAGCTGTCACAAGGCTCTGACTCAGCTCAGTTATCCTGGGGCTCCGGACTATCTTGGCAAGAAAGTCGACCTCCAGCCTTCTGACACGTGATGTTAATGAAGGCAATGAAGCCTCCATTTGGAGGTTAACGATCTTAGTCCAAGGTTGAGCTCCCAGGATAATCCTTGCTGCGGCATTTTGGCAAGGCTCCAGGTCTTCAAGCTTGGCAGTCGCCACATTTATGAGAGCTGGGGCAGCGTAGTCCACCAAACTGCGGAGTGCGTGCACATAGAATGTGCGAAGGACCCGATGCGTGGCACCAAGTGCCTTCCCCGTCATTGCTCTCATAACTACGGTTCTTGCCTTCAGTCTCTCCTTGAGATAGGTTAGTTCTTTCTGAAAGGTGAGCCTCTCATCAATCCAGACCCCCAGGTACTGATACTGGTGAACCCAGTCCAGCCTAAGGTCCTGGATGGTGAGGTGCTTCCCTTCTTTCCAGAGTCTCAATGCCATGGCCTTCGATTTTGTAGGGGAGATCTTTAACCCTAACCTGCAACATTCCGTCGCCACAGTGCTTAAACAGCATTGAGCCCTGTTGAAGCACTGCCGTTTCCCAGTAATTATGAGCGCAATGTCATCTGCATAGCAGATGACCTTGCAGAGGTGTCAGAGAGGACGAGGTGGTACAGGGCACTCACAGACTATGAGCCCCTTGTACTTCCTCGCTCCACACCTAGAAAAGTGGAAACTCTGCTCTTCTGTCTGCGACTGGAGGACCGTTGTTTCTGGCAAATCAAGAGATTCCACACCTGAAGAAAGAAGATGCCACCATTGTAGCCACCCTGAGGCCACCCTGAAGCACTATCTCCAGCATTGACCCGCAACTGCTTTTCTGAGGAGAGGGCCTCCGACAACATTTGAGGGTCTTGTGCGTCGCCTATGCCGCCACCTCACTCTGTGGGGTCTCGCCGCCTTTTATATGAACCATATCTCACGAAAATGCCAGAAGATTCGAGATTTTATGTACTCCGTATAAGCGTTCATATTTAATTATTCGTAACATTAAACAAACTTAAATATACACAATTCCATTAGAACATATTCAAGGTTTTTAATTAAGATTACAATTCCCCAATCACACTAGGTCTATAATCCCTTCAATTCGTAACATATTCGGCGTTCACTAGAAGGAGTTCTGGTTCCTTCACGTTCGAGAAAATATTCGAAAGAATACTCACGCAAAAAGTCACGTATTAGCCTACGCAAATTCTATACAATGAACAAAAAAAAAAAAGCGTACATACAAATATAAATGAAATGCATTTATCATTAACATCTATATGCACATGCACTATTATATGTGTATACATATAAATTATGGGAGCATACCTTTATTATATACATATATATAATCATATCTCAACTAGCATTTCGTATCTTATATATGGCACAATTATTTAAAAATCAGGGACTTTGGTATTTAACAAAATTATTAAAAAAAATATTAATGAAAGTTAGATTTTTGCGGACTTACAATTTTGGCATTCCGCTAATCGCTAATCCGCTAATTTTTCAATTCGCTAATCCGCTCATTTTTTCTTAGTCCGCTAATTAGCGGATTAGCGATTAGCGGACTTCATGTGCGGAATGCCCACCTCTGAAATTATTATTTATTATTTTTTAATTTGTGAATTGTAATAAAATATTAAGTAATAAATATTCTTTTTTTCAGTTCCCACAATGGAACCATGGTGGCAGGAATATCTTCAGAAGGTCGGCTGCCAAGGCACAGTCTCTGTGGAATGCCCAGGGCCGCCGAACTGTCGCAGCCAACGAGATAAAGGATGCTATCGGCAAAAAACTTAAAGTCCCTGGCGCGACGAGGTGGAACTCCAGCTATGACAGCTATAAGATGCTTTCTGGCCTGCTACAGGACCTGGACACCCGTAAAAAGATCAATGATCTCTGTACCAGCATGCGCCCCAACCCGATCCCCGCCTTTGTTGACGAGGACAACGAGGTCATCGCCGAGTACGTCAAAGTTATGGCCCCAGTTGCCAATGCTTTGGACAAAATGCAGTCAGACCAGCATGCCTACATGTGGAACTTCCTTCCCAACTTGATGGTGCTCCAGAGGGACTTGAACCTGCTTAGGGACGACAACAGCATCAAGCATGCCAAGCCCCTCGTCACCTACCTCCTGGGGACACAGGAGCACCATGGCAGAGACAAAAAGGGCTTCACTGAAAGGTAGATATTTTTAATATTTTAATATAATATAATAATAATAATATAATATAATTATATCTATATAATTAAAAAATAAACTGACCCTTCGCGTTTGGTGGCATTTCGCTCACACACACACCCCGGTGCCCGGTCCGCGTTTGGTGGCATTTCGCTCACACACACCCCGGTGCCCGGTCCGTGTAAGGGTTATTCCACGTTTCTCGCCTCTCATAAGCGGACTCACATCTCACACGCCGACATGGGGAAGGATTCTTCAAAGTTGCAGATGCAAAGAAATAGACATTTCTGGAGGTGGGTTACACGCGAAAAGAAGTTAACTAAAGGGGATTTGAACACAAACAGAAAACTATTTCAGAAGATGAAAAATGAACACATGTTTAAGTTCCCAGACCTGTATCGAGAGACTAAAGCTTTAGCTGTGAAAGAGACGGTGAAGGTGTTTCAGCGAAAGCTGTTGACGTTTAATGAAAAGTTAAAAGAGGATAAGACTTACAAGTATAGTGATGATGTTTTGGATTCTTTGGAAGTTTACGTCGGAGAAATCCCTCAAGAGAGGTCAGATGGGTTTCAAAAGCATTATTTTGCTGGTACTAAATAAAAAGATTCTGTTACAATTATTTCTTTTTCCTGAGGCGAGAGGCATTTGGGGGTAAATCGGTTACACCGCCAACTACGGTGAAGAAGAAGAACTCGAAGAAGAAGAAGAACTCGAAGAAATCGAAGAAGAAGAAGAGGAAGAACTCGAAGAAGAAGAAGAAGAAGAAGAAGAACTCGAAGAAGAAGAACTCGAAGAACTCGAAGAAGAGGAAGAAGAAGAACTCGAAGAAGTAGAACTCGAAGAAGAAATCGAAAAACTCGAAGAAGAAGAACTCGAAGAACTCGAAGAACTCGAAAAAGAAGAACTCGAAGAACTCGAAAAAGAAGAACTCGAAGAACTCGAAAAAGAAGAACTCGAAGAACTCGAAAGAGAAGAACTCGAAGAAGAACTCGAAGAAGAACTCGAAGAAGAAGGAGAACTCGAAGAAGAAGAACTCGAAGAAGAACTCGAAGAACTCGAAGAAGAACTCGAAGAAGAACTCGAAGAAGAACTCGAAGAAGAACTCGAAGAAGAACTCGAAGAAGAACTCGAAGAACTCGAAGAAGAACTCGAAGAACTCGAAGAAGAACTCGAAGAAGAACTCGAAGAAGAAGAAGAAGAAGAAGAAGAAGAAGAACTCGAAGAAGAACTCGAAGAAGAAGAACTAGAAGAAGAAGAACTCGAAGAAGAAGAACTCGAAGAAGAAGAAGAAGAAGAAGAAGAACTCGAAGAAGAAGAAGAAGAAGAAGAACTCGAAGAAGAACTCAAAGAAGAAGAACTCAAAGAAGAAGAAAAAGAAGAACTCGAAGAAGAAGAACTAGAAGAAGAGGAAGAAGAAGAATTCGAAGAAGAAGAACTCGAAGAAGAAGAAGAACTCGAAGAAGAAGAACTCGAAGAAGAACTCGAAGAAGAACTCGAAGAAGAAGAACTCGAAAAAGAAGAACTCGAAGAACTCGAAAGAGAAGAACTCGAAGAACTCGAAGAAGAACTCGAAGAAGAAGAACTCGAAGAAGAAGAACTCGAAGAAGAAGAACTCGAAGAAGAAGAACTCGAAGAAGAAGAACTCGAAGAAGAAGAACTCGAAGAAGAACTCGAAGAAGAAGAAGAACTCGAAGAAGAAGAAGAAGAACTCGAAGAAGAAGAACTCGAAGAACTCGAAGAAGAACTCGAAGAAGAACTCGAAGAACTCGAAGAAGAACTCGAAGAAGAACTCGAAGAACTCGAAGAAGAACTCTAAGAAGAAGAACTCGAAGAAGAAGAAGAACTCGAAGAAGAAGAACTCGAAGAAGAAGAAGAAGAAGAAGAAGAACTCGAAGAAGAAGAAGAAGAAGAAGAACTCGAAGAAGAAGAAGAACAACAACAACAACAACAACTCGAAGGACTCGAAGAAGAAGTTCTCAAAGAAGAACTCGAAGAAGAAGAACTCGAAGAAGAAGAACAACAACAACAACTCGAAGGACTCGAAGAAGTTCTCAAAGAAGAATTCGAAGAAGAACAACAACTCGAAGAAGAACTCGAAGAAGAACTTGAAGAAGAACTCGAAGAAGAACTCAAAGAAGAAGAAGAACTCGAAGAAGAACACGAAGAGGAAGAAGAACGAATGAAGAAGGAGGCTAGAAAGGAACGGAGAGAGGCCAATGCAAAAGATTTAACAATTCGCAAAGTTTTGAAACAAGAAAAGCAAGTAAAAAAAAGTTATTACTTAAAGGAAAAAAAGAATTAAAAAAATATAAAAAGGGTATTTTGAACGGAAATTTAACACCAGCACAAATCGCCTATATAGATGACTTGCGAGAACAGCTAGATGTTGACAAGAAATAAAAAGTAATATGATTTTGATATTTTATTTTCCAAAAAAGGGGCGTAGCCCAGGGCGCGCAGCGCCCGCGCCTAAGGCGCAGCGCCGCAGGCCAAGGCCCCCGGCGTAGCCGGGCCGGCGCAGCCGGTGGGCTTGTAAATAATAAAATAATATAATATATAGTAATTGAAATAAAAAAAAATCATCATTAATCAATAATTAAATTAACTCATATCTTAATCTTTTCAGGTTTCAACACATGTTTGAGGACCAGGAGAAGCTCCTTGCGACTGCCTTCCACCCCAAGTTCCGTCTAAAGATGGTCAAGTACATATGCAGGACAAATCCTGACTTGTACAACCTGGTGAGGGACAAGATGGTGTCGGACCTTGTGGCCCAATTCAGGTCCAAGGAGGGGGATGTGGCCTCCGCCTCCAGCCAGCCCACCTCCAGGCCACAGTCTGTGGCCAGCCACACCAGCGAGCACGACGAGTTTGCCTTCCTTCTTGAGGACGAGGAGGAGCCTGTGGTGGTGGCCAACATTGGAGGAGGAGGTCGGCAAGGAAGTAGACACTTGTGGCGCCATTCCCGGCACAAGCATCATGAAGATCTCCCCGGCAAACTTCCCCAAGGAGCACAGGCAGCACTGGGTGAACTGTTTCATCAAGTATAACACTCCCCTGCCCTCGTCTGCCTCATCTGAACGACTCTTCAGCTTCGGCTCGGACATTTTGAGGCCAAAGCGAGCCTCTAACTTTGAGAACCTGACCTTCATGAAGGAAAACTTGAAGTTGGTTAAGAGGGAGAGAGAGAGGGCCGACAAGTTAGAGTGAATCTGTGAAGAGTGAAGACTGAAGTGTGAATTTTTGTTTTAAATGTTTTTACTGTTTTGTTTTGTGAACTTTTGTTTTTACTTTTTACTGTCTTGTATTAATAATTTGTTTTTCTAGTAATGATTTGTTTAATAAATAATGTAGATATCTTAAAAAAAAAACACTTTTTTTAATCGGAAAGCTTTAAATTTAGATTCGGAGATTCGGAATGAGTAAAATTTAGGTTTGGAAATGTTCGGAAGGTATCGGAATTAAGGTTCGCTTTGCTATTTTTTAAAGATTCGGAGGTTCGCGGACAAATGTTCGGAATAAATGTTCGCACCGAAATTTTGAAAATCGGGTTCGCTATTCGGAGGTTCGGAACCCAAAACCGGCGAAGATTCGGGTTCGGATTCGGAACCCAAAAAATAGGTTCGCGCGCCCACTTCTGGCAAACAGTAGTTATAATACAAAGAAAAATTAAGTTCACACCATTCATAATGTTAGCATAAATATTCAATATTTGTTATTGAATATAAGCCACTTATCATAACATAAACAACAAAGGAAAACAGGTAATATGGTCCTAGTGAAAAAGTAAACTACATATCATTCATGTCAAATTTTGCTGCAGTTGTATTTGGTTTCTGAGCAAGAAGTGTAACGTCTTTTCCTAGGAGTAAGTGTTTGAGGCGATATTTAAAAGTTACAGAATTTGGATGGTCGTATGTTCCTCGCATTTGCCGTATGCACCCAAATAAATGCTCCAGGCTGTCTTAATTTAGATTTCTAGTTAAATATATATTCAAGATTGAAAGACTTTTGCAGCATTTTGTACAGTCCTATGTATTGCTCAGAAACCAAATACAACTGCAGCAAATTTTGACTGTTTATCAAATAAAACTAAACTTGAGAAAAGGGAAGATGAAGTTTCATGTTTTGATGAGAGGCAGTTGGCATCAGAACTGTACAGTACATTACTAGTCTCTGCTTCAAAGATTTGGATGTTGGGCCAGGTGTAAATTATGAGTACGATAACATTGATGAAAACCTAAGAGACTGTGTAATCTCAGTTTCTAATCCACAGAAAGCAATCCACGTACTTATAGAAGAAGAACCTCTCAAATACATTTGTGGTTATATTGTTAGAAAATTTAACACAAAATATCCACACTTATGCCACAAAGCAAGTGACTGTAGGCCTACCGCCATGGCTAAAACATGGATTGATGAAGTAAACAGAGGTGGATTGTATGCTCTTGCTGACACCTTTTCCCAATTAACAACTATGAGAGAAACATTTAAAGTAATACACGGTGACAGTCTCAAGGAAGGAAAAGAGTGCTTGAAAACACTTGTTCGTGAATTAGAAAATGTTGGACTTGATGTACCTCATGATGACATATAATTTTTTGCCAAAATATCTGTGTCTTTAGAATTAGGAATCTAAATAATAACATTAAGACAAATAAGAAAAAACATAAGTCATGCAAAGGTCAAAACAGAAAGCTAATGAAACTGACCACATGAATGATATGTAGTTTACTTTTTCACTAGGACCATATTACCTGTTTTCCTTTGTTGTTTATGTTATGATTAAGTGGTTTATATTCAATAACAAATATTGAATATTTATGCTAACATTATGAATGGTGTGAACTTAATTTTTCTTTGTATTATGACTACTGTTTGCCATAATTACTATGAATATATTTGTGCTTACAATAGACCCTTTAATATTCCAAGTGTTCATCTAATTAATAATGCATGTCGGTAATATGTAATGCAGTTAAAAAAGGGGGGAGGGGAAGAGATAACAGGCTCCAAGGGTGGTCAAGTTCAAGTCAGTACTGTGAGTGGCTGGGAGGTATGGCGTGGATGACGTCATCACCCCTCCTCGCCCGCGCTCGGCCCGCTCGGCTGGCTGACCAGTCTACATGGACCCTGCCAGATGTAAACTGCCGCAAGTCGCGAGCTGCAGGACTAAAAGTCGCAAATTTCTGCCTAAAGTAACCCAATATATAAATATACATACACACACACACACTGTCACCTGAGAAACATATAAATAAGATTTTTGGAGAAACCTATAATTTAATAAGAACAATCAAAGTTGCATTTACATACCTGGATGAAGAAATGGTGAAGAAAATTCTAATCACCCTGATAAGACCAAGATTGGAATATGCAGCAACGATATGGTCACCAAGTACAAAAAAATGTATAAAAAAAACTTGAAAGAATACAGAGCAATTACAAAATTGGCACCTACACTCTCAAAACTATCATATGAAGAGAGACTAGCAAAACTTGAACTACAGATACTAGAGCAAAGAAGAGAGAGAGGAGATTTGATAGCTATTTACAGAATCATGAAAGGCATAGAAATTACTGATAGAGAGAATCTGATAAAATGGGATGACAGATGTACAAGAGGACATGGAAAGAAAATAAAAAAAGCTATAGAAGAGACCTGAAAAAGAACAGCTTTCCTCACAGAGTAATAGACAGTTGGAACAAGTTAGATGAGAAAGTGGTGTGTGCAAAAACAATACATGAATTTAAAAATAGTTTAGATAAAACGAGATATGAAAACGGGACACCACGAGCATAGCTCCCCTTCCCGTAAAATACAACTAGGTAAATAAATACATACACGCAGCGGTACCGAAATTATTTCGGTACCGCTGCGCTTCGGATCGTTACTCTGACTCTCGTGGGCGGGGAGTTGGGTGTGTGTGTGTGTGTGTGCGAGGTCATAGCATTACCCATAGATCGGACCTACGAGCTCTGAGCTCTCTTCCAGGAGGGAAATAGCTGTCGATCACGAGTCCAACACGTGATCCAAAGACTAAGTGAATAAACACACACACACACACACACACACATATATATATATATATATATAACATATATATATATATATGTATATAATATGTAAATATATATATAAATACATATATATACATATATATATATATGTGTATATATATATATATATATATATATATATATATAAATTGCAGGAGCTCGCACTTGATATTGAAGGCATTTATACTTTCAAGAGTTCACTCAGATGATCAATTGACTGAATAGAAGAATGACATGCTACATATACAGAGAGACGGATTTCAAATTTACTAAGTTTAACTTACTTCTTTGATAGCACAGACTTGATGCTCATCTGCTTGTCACTTACTTTCGATACATTTTGTTTGTTTTAACGACTCGCTGTATTTTTTAAATCCGTTCTGTGAGCTCTCATGTCCGTTCTACAAACTTTACTACGTGGCTTATTTCCATCCTCTTTCACTTCTGCTAACCATTTTTCAAACAGGGGATCCTTTAACCAGGCAGACTGAAACGTTTTCGAATAGTTTGACCTCTTCATTTCTAGATTTGTGGAGCTCACAACATATGATCCTCAATCGACCGTCATATGACTAATCGAAAACGTACATTTCGTACTGAGCCTCTGCGGGGCCGAGATGCGAGCGGGACGATCTAGCACGTTGAATACGTTCCTGTTAATTATCATATTCGAATACGTATATTTCGTACTGTGCGTCTGCGGGCCGAGAAGCGAGCGGGACGATCTAGCACGTCGAATACGTTCCTGTTAATTTTCATCCTACGTAGCAGTCTCAAATCGGACTAGGGTTGCCTGGTTGGTTTTACAAAAAAAAAAAAAAAAAAAAAAAAAAAAAAAAGGCCAACTGTAGCCAAAAATATGCCAATTTATGCCAAAATTACTTCCTGAATGCAGAAATAATCACTACTCTATTAGTCTTCATGAACGCAGAAATAATAACTACCAGTCTTTTCATTAGTAACCCAAAAGTAGCCCAACTTCAAAAGTAGCCCAAAATGTCGCAAGTCGCAAAACTCAAATTTAAGTCGCGCCGAGCTTTCAAAAGTAGCCCAATTTGCGACTTGTAGCCCCAAGATCGAGTGTAGCCCAATCTGGCAACCGTGATTCGGAGGGATTCCAACAAGTTCGATAAAAGCTCAAAGGGTCACGGGTTAATATTGACTAAGTAATTTCTCAAAGTTCAACCCCCGATTTATCAAACCTAAATTAAACAAGTAAATAAAGAGGAGGGGAATTAAATCGTATCATACTTACGATAGGGGCGGTTCGAAGTTTCAGGAAAGGCTCCTGAATCAAAAGAAATAAACACCTAGGGAAAGTTTCCCCAACGAATTGTTTTAGTTTAAGTTTAGTTCGAGTGTTTGAGTAGCGTGCGTCAACCGTTGGTACAGGTTGGAGGTCCAAGTAGGTAAGCACGGCATTCACTTTTTGTAATTTGTGTTTTAGGTGTTCGTCTATTGAAGTAGCATGATTTATTCCCATTTTCGCTCCCCACCTACTTCAGTTTACGTACATATCTTGTAATCTACCAGTGAAAATAGGTCTAGAATCCCAGTCACCCTTTGCAACCAGCTTCCAAATCTGCCTATTCTGTTGAAGCTCGTTGAAATTAAATTCATTTTCATCATTTGTTTGAATTATCAGCAAATACCAATTTGTGACTTCACCAGAACAATTATATATTTGAATTCAGCTTATTCATATCCTAATGCTGTAGTCATTGTAATTAGTGTTTGGTATTTCATAATCCACAAAACGTAACTTTTATTAATGTCTATGCGGTTGACAGACTCCAGAGGGAACGAGGTACGAAGGTTCCCTTGAAAATGCGAAGAAAGGTTGCAACCAGGAAGAACAAGTCATCGGATTTATAGAAGGTATGTTTTAAACAAATAATTCTGCATTTCATTCGATTAAAGATTGTAGGACTTTCAAGAATATAAAATGGGTTTCATGTTAACACAGCCTGGTTTTAGGCAGTACTAAATTCTGTTTGTCAAATCGTCTGTTATCAGTAAAGATTTCGGTAAAATTGTTTGCCACCTTGCTTCCCCTTCCGTAGGGATTTGATATTTGATTTTGATTCTTAAATGTGGTTAGGCACAAATGGAACTTCTCGGATTACAAGACTGTAGAAGTACCAATTTATCCTACGATTGTCACAATTTTTTTTTTTTTTTTTTACTATGGTGAAACAAAGTCCCATCAACTATCGTGTGGAAGGCATCTTATAGAATATTCTTGTTATCTTCAAGGACTGCAGCAAATTAAAACTGGTACACCAAAAATTACCTGGGTGTTAATTGGATTCATTGATAGGTATATGTGAATTTGAGTAAAATGAGTACATATCAAAAAACTTGGTGGAGGGGTGACTTTAGTATAATTGCCATGCAGTAGCCAAAAATGCTTATGAATATAAAAATGAAGGAGACTGCAAGAGACCATAAGGCCTACACTAAGAAGTTCCATGTCTATTACCACCTGTCATCCCCATCCATAAAGTTGTCTAACCATTTCTGAAAACAATTGATAGTGTCATTGCTCACTACATGGTTGATAAGTTTATTCAATTAGTTGACTACCCTAATAGTAAACGAATTCTTTCCTGATTCCTTCTTAAATCTAAATTTGTCCAATTTAAATACATTTCTGTGAGTCCTGCCCAGTTCTCTTAATGTGATGACCTTGGTTGTGTCACCCATGTTAAAGACTTTGATTCACTTGAACACCTCTATTAGATCACCCTGCACCTTTCCAGAGAGTGTAAGTTAAGGCACCTATGTCTCTTTGTAAGGTAAATTTCTGAGCCCATGTATCATTTTGGTCATTCTCCTCTGTACTGATTCTAGTGAATTGATGACCATTCTATAAAACAGATAAAAAAATAAAAAAATAAACTACGGCATAGTAAAGGATAGGTCTAACTTACACTAGAATTTTATAATTACATCTGCACTTCCATTTGTAACTGTCCTAGCAATGAAACCTAGTGCTTTGTTAGCTTTAATCCTGGTGTTAATGCATTGTTTCCTGGATTTAAGGTCAGGAGTTGCTAGAACTACCAAGTCTCTCTTGCATTCAGTTTTCTCAAAAAATGTGTTATCTAAGCTATATCTATCTTCAGGGTTGTGTAGCCCTACACTTAACATACTTCACTTTGAGATATTAAAATTTCACTATGTGTACAAGTTAGGATCATCCTGCAGATTCTCAGCATCTTCTCCTAACCTAATTAGGCATCCTATTTTAGCCAACTAACATCAACTATTAATTTTAGCCAACTAACATTAACTATTAATTTTAGCCAACTAACATCACTATTAATCCCATTGTCCAAGTTGTTTATGTACATAATGTGGATACGGGCACATCCGCTTGTGGCGCCACCATCGCTCGTGTACTGTTTACAACACAATCTTTTGCGGCCTGTTTAAATAAGTATGTCTCATTTTGAATACTTGCATTGTTCAGCGCATGCACAGGGTATTCAAATTATCTTGTTGTGCAAGTGTATGTCCAATTCTTTAAATACAAAAATTTGGTTATCAACCTCGGCAAAATAGCTTTCCGAGTAAAAATATTAAGGTAAGGAACCAACAACAAAATATTTTAATGTAAGAATGTTGATTTTTAACCTATTTTCTCCAGGAAATGAGCAGATTAAGATCATTGGTTCACTTGAGCTTCATTTCAATATATTTAGGCATATTATGTGATATGTTCAGGTCGTGTTTGTTTTTGTTTACACATGAAATGTCGGAGATAGACTAGTAATAGTCGGAGAGGGTACGTGTTGTTCACAAATAATACTTGCATTGTTATGGTATGAATTTTCAGGTGTTGGACAAGCTATCATCTATGTTTTGCCTATTACATAGCCGGCTATGGCCATGACAGGAAGTATATGATTTGAATGTTGTCTTAACTTGTGTACCAAATTTCATCAAAATCTGAGGTGGTGGCATGGAATGACCCTGAAGTGATTTTAGGGAACCTGTGGTAAACCAGTAGATTACTTCATGACGCTAACTCTTTTTGACCTGTGGCTGTGATCGATTTTGACCAGGTATCTTTGTGCATACATTACTTTGATGGAACACATTACATGAAAGGTGTTAGTAAGAATGGTACAAAAATAAGGTCCTGCAATTTTATTCACATGATCAGGTGATTTGTTGACCCATAAAACTTTCACATGTCAAGTTGCATGTCAGTTAACATGATAGGTGTTAGTAAGTATGATGGTGCTCGCAGTACCCAGTTCGAATCCTGCCCAGAGCCGAAATTATTTCGGTATCGCTGTGCTTCGGGTCGTTACTCTGACTCTCGTGGGCGGGGAGTTGGGGGTGTGTGTGTGTGAAAGGTCATAGCATTACCCATAGATCGGTCATACGAGCTCTGAGCTCTCTTCCAGGAGGGAAATAGCTGTCGATCACAAGTCCAACACGTGATCCAAAAAGACCAAGGTGAAGGTGAAAAAGACCAAGGTGAAGGGGTTTGGATTTTATTGATTATTTCTAAATTGACAACAGTTGCCATGGCAACATGATAGGTGTTAGTAAGAATGGCATAAGAAGATCCTGCAATGTTAATGACATGCTCAGGTGATTTGCCAAGTTGCATGTCAGTTGTGCCAGAGGTTTGGATTTTATTGAATATTTCTAACTTGCCAACAGTTGCCATGGCAACATGATAGGTGTTAGTAAGAACAGTATGAAAGGAAGGTCCTGCATTGTTTTTGACATGCTCAGGAGATTTGTTGACCTATAAAACCTTCACATGTCACGTTGCATGTCAGTTGTGCCAAGGGTTTGGATTTTATTGATTATTTCTAAATTGACAACAGTTGCCATGGCAACATGATAGGTGTTAGTAAGAATGGTATAAAAAGAAGGTCCTGCAATGTTAATGACATGCTCAGGTGATTTGTTGACCCATAAAACCTTCACATGGCAAGTTGCATGTCAGTTGTGCCAAGGGTTTGGATTTTATTGAATATTTCTAAATTGACAATAGTTGTCATGGCAACATGATACGTGTTAGTAAGAATGGTATAAGAAGGTCCTGCAATGTTAATGACATGCTCAGGTGATTTGTTGACCCATAAAACCTTCACATGCCATGTTGCATGTCAGTTGTGCCAGGGGTTTGGATTTTATTGAATATTTCTCAATTGAAAACAGTTGTCATGGCAACATGATAGGTGTTAGTAAGAATGGTATAAGAAGAAGGTCCTGCAATGTTAATGACATGCTCAGGTGATTTGTTGACCCATAAAACCTTCACATGGCAAGTTACATGTCAATTGGGCCAGTGGTTTGGATTTTATTGATGATAATCTGAAAATTGACAACTTAATAGTTGCTATGAAAAGGCAAATATGGTATGATGATGTCCCACATTGTTTTTGACACGCTCATGTGATTTGTTGATCCATAAAACCCAAGTATTCCAAATTTCAATAAAATTGGACCAGTGGTTTGTGTGTATTTCTTTACCAGAATCTTTACAAATTACCACCTGGAGGTCATTTTCTAAAATATTTAGAGTAAAGAGCTGAAACTTCTCAGGTAAATAGGTATCCATATTGCCTACATTTTAGGTGAAGCAGAATGATGTATGTACACATGTACACATGTACGTATACCAGTAGCGACATTTAAAAGTGCACAGCACCATAATACGTGGACCAATTTGTTTTATATTTTGGCTATGATTAGTCAGTAGGCACACCTAGGGCCAGTCATTGAGTAATTGAACAATTTCCTTTATACTTTTGCATACAGGCATTTCAATTTTAATGTCTGGCAAAAATCGTGAAAAATACAATTTTTTTGCTCTTGTTTCCATTATTACTCTGAACTCTTTCATCCTATTCAAAATATTCGAACGATCGGCCCTAGCAGTTACTAAAAGTAATATTCCCTGTAAGTTTCATCTAAATCTGATGTATATTAGATTTTTTATGATTAAAAAAAAGTAGAAAAATATCGAACGGAGATACGGCAACTTGAAATATGAATATATCTGTAACTTGCTTATAGTTTCACCAATTTGACTGATTTTTTCATGGCTTAATTCTTATTATATAATAAGTAAGTACAGTAAAAATCATCAACATATTTTAATTATAAGTACTTTAAATACTGAAAAACTAAAGTATAAGTATGTCACAGTAGTGACGACGCACAGACGACAACATCATATAATTTGCTTTTTTGCACCTTTGGCGGTTTCTTCATATGAAACCTCTCTGCTGGGGGTCTTCAGGGTATCTAAATCATTGGAAAGAGGTTTATTTTCCAGTAGTGGGCGCCTTCTCTTTCCTCATCAGATTCCCCTCGCCAATCTATGTTGGTAGGGCACCCCCTCCAGCATCATATGATGTCCCTTCTTCTTTCTTCTTCCTGTATAGCCTTGATCTTTTTCCTCTTGCTTTCTTCTTTGGATTTAATCTTCCTCTTTGAATTGTTTAGTCTAATGTTGTCCTTTACCTCTGTCACCGTCACAGAGGTGCAGGTGAGGGCGGTGGTGGAGTGAGAGGTGGTGAGATCTTTAGTCGTCTTTGACTGCTTGCCATCTTTAATTGCTGTTTTTTGTCATTGTGATGTTCTTTTGTTCTTTTTGCTACCCATGATGACTGTACTAAAGAGTAATATGTACTAGCTAAAGTAATAGATTGCAATGAGAGCTCATGAGACATGCGTACTTCCCTTTTCAGAGCTAGCCGGGAACTAACGCTTAGTTTCGCACAAAGTTGGCGAAATATTCTCCCTCCACCTTCCTCCCTTCCCCTCCACAATCGTATTGGCCGTTGATACACTGGGCGAGTGTAAATTCAATCAAATTTCAACATTATTCGCTGCGCCTGAAGGTCCTAAGTGGCATGCCTCCCTCTAGTGTGGGTTGCGCCTTTAAATCTGTCCCTTTAAACCTCACCCAGGACCTTTAAATTGCGCGCGGCTGGAAAATTATTTGTCGGGATTTATTTCTAAGTGGTATACGAACATTTTGAACACAGTTTTGAAAAATGCCATATCTTGACCAAATTCACCCCCCCAGGTGTCGCGTACCCCCTTAATTGTAACATTTTGTTATGGTAAAGTCTAGCCAAAAATGCGGGATAAAAAAGAAAAAAAATCATATCTCCCTTATTTTTCAAGCTATTTCAAAAATCTAAAAAGCATTTTGTTTCTATTAAAATTACCTTTCATATGCAACAATAATTTAAGAGTTAAAAAAAATGGAAAATTTTGTGCCCGTACCTACATAATGAATGATAAGGGGCCCAAAACTGAGTCCTGGGGAACTACAGGAAACACTCCCCAATTTGGATTTTACACCATTTATGGTGACCTGCTGCTTTCTGTCACAGATCCAAGCTCTAATCCATTCAAACACTTTTCCTCCTATGCCACGGGCTTTGATTTTATTTAATAGTCTCTGATGGGGCATCTTATCAACTCCTATGCTAAAGTCAAGGTAAATAACATTTTAACTATCATTGTTATTTGACGCCTTATATACATTAGGGTAAAAAGATAGAAGATTAGTCACACGTGACTCACCCTTGGAGAAACTATGCTGTGAGTCATGAATCAAATTATGTCTTGATGTGATCTCTGAATCTATTAACTATTACTGATTAAAGCATTTTACCTATGACTGATGTCAGACTGATTGGTCTAGTTGCAAATAGACAATTTATCTCCCTTTTTGAAAAGAGGAACAATGTTTGCCTGCCCCCAAACAACAGGCACAAAACCAGTGTCTACTGACTCATTAAATATTTCTGTTAACTGGTCACAGATTTCAAATTTACACTATTTAAGCACTCAGAAATATTTTGTCTGGACCCAGAGATTTTGTAGTTTTAAGTCTTTCAATCTGACTACTTCTACCTTACAAATGCTGATATTTAATAGTCTTTTTTCATCCCCATTGAAAATCAGATCACAGTCAGGTACCTTTTTTTAACTTCTCCTTAGCAAACACCGAGAGAAAATACTTGTTAAACTCCTCACTCATTTTTTCCTCTGATTCCATCATGACATATTTGTTGTTTTTAGTTGGGCCTATCCTTCCCTTAATTTTTTTTTTTTTTGTTATGTACAGATGAAAGAAGCTCTTGGGGTTGGATCTTGATTGTCTGGCAACCTTAATTTTATAGTTACGTTTAGCTGTGTGTGTATTCTGTTTTAACCAGTCTTACCATATCATTATTTTTGGATCTAAGGTGTGTTTCCCCATTTTTTATTCTCACATAAAGTTCTCTTTTCATTCTGATCTCATATTTCAGCCTGCCTGTCATCCATTTGGGAGTATTACTATTCCTCTGTAATGACTTGAGAGGAATAAATTTATTTTGTGTGTTTAGAATTAAAGCTTTTGGTTACTCTACATTTTATCCAGATTTCTGACCAGTTTGATGACCTCATGCTTGTAAGTAATCAGATCTCTTAAATACTCTCTCATCTCATCAAAATTGGATCTTCTGAAGTCCAGTATTAGAACATTATTTGTACTATTTAATTCTTCCCAATTAATATTAAATCATATTGCTTGATGATCACTAGAGCATAGACTATCTCCTTCTTTTGTTACTCATTAGGTGCTCATTATTAGTTAGAAGTCCAGAGTATTCTCTCCCCTCATAGGATTGGTAATCATTTGTTTTAGGAAATTATCCTGCATTGCATCTAAGAAATTGTGTCTCCTGATCTACTAAAAATTTCCCAATGTTTCTGTATTTAAAATCTCTCATGAAAACAGTTTTGTACAGGGATGCCCTGCAAATTTAATGTATCAGGGGATCAGTATGCTCAGTGCTGAGATTAGGAGGTCTATATAGGATGCCAATAATAAGTTTCTTATTCTTGCCTATAATCTCTAACCAAATAGATTCTGTATTACCCTCTTCCTTAATTGGGTTGTTGGTAATATAGTTTATTGTATTTTTAACAAAAAGGGCTGCTCCTTTCCCAAATCCTTCCAACTCTGTCCTTGTGAAAAAATTGTATCCTTCTGTCTCAATTTCCGGAAGGAAATGTCTTATCATATTGATCCAGGATTCAGTAATAGCTATATCAAATTTCTTTATGCAGGCTTTACCTTGCAAATCAATTTTATTTATTATGCTTCTGTTGTTAGTATAGTAGACTTTTAATTTATCCTCCCTCCACCTGTTTAAGTGATTCTTTTTACAGTACCTTTCTTAGCTGTTTCTATTGCCTAAACTATATTCTCCCACATAATCTAATAAACAATAGATAAAATAAATAGATAAAAAAAAAAAAAATGCAGGATGCCTACTTATCACTCAAGGGATTCAGAGTAACCCTATTGATACTAGTATCCCATTTTCCTTTTATTTATGCTTTTAGGCTGTGTTATTCATTATGGACATTGAAAGGAAAGAGAGTCGATTTCAACCCTTTCATAGCAAATGACACTTTACTTTTATTCTGATTGCTGCTATGTAATTTGGTTGTTACCTTGGAGATGTGGATATCCTGTGAAAGAGACCTTTCGTAATGGATTGGTTGGTGACCAAACAAAATTTTTGTTGTTTTGACATGTTAAGGATAGTTCCTGTCAAACACACATTATTTGTAGGTATTTTCTCCAGAAAATAATTTTTGCTGATTGTAGGGATGACCAAGTGTTAAAAGAATTAAAACAGACTAGTATTCGCTTTTATCTGAATTTTTACGTACCAATAGTCACATTGGGATGGAACTGTTCTTGTAGGAATCTTTATCCCTTCAGTGTTAAACTTATCACAGATTGATATATAGCAAGGTACCTCACAATTGAATACTATAGAGATTTGAGTATATTGGAGGAAATAGAGGTAAACTAGATTGGGTCAATATCTTGAAGGACTGATACATGAGCAGACTTGTAGGCTAAATGAAAAGATGTTAGAATGGAGGGCAGTGACTAGCAGTCCCTCTAGGGTTGTCACTGGCACCCATAATGTTCTTCATCAATGTAAATGAAATAGTGAAAGATATGGCATGTTATGGTAACATACTAATGTAAGTAATAGTACTATGTTAGCAATAACCAGCATTTCTGTCACACAAAAGAAGTGGAGTCATAAAGGTGGTAAAGGAGGGTAGTAGAAAGAAAAGGTTATGAAATTTAAAGGTGATCAGCATTCTCTTTTGAGTGGTGATTAGTGTCCAGTCATAAAAAATGTGTGAATTGTCCATGTCACTAAGCCCTTAAAATAGTGATTGCATAAATCATTTGCATTTCCCATGTATTGTTCCATCTTGAGCTCAATCACCAAAGCTATTCAAAATATTTATGCATCTATATGGAAAACTATTTCTTCACATCCTGTAGACATGTACTCATTCTTCATTTGTTCTCATGACCTCTTAAGCAGTGGTGGATCAAAGATAAAATTTTGGGGGTTGGGCTAACCTGGAATTTGTAAATGTAGGTGATGCTTTGGGATAGAGGGGTGGGGCTAACCTGAATTTTGTTTTATAGATGACGCTTTTAAAGAGGACTGTAACATGAATATGATGATTTTGAATATAGATTGAAGTATATGTTCTCACTATAGTTTCTTTCAAAATATTGGACAGAAGTAATACTTCATCTTGTATTTTTAAAGATTTACCCTCAATAATGGTTGGATATACTTCCAATTATTTTCACTTACCGTAAGTATTTTATTAAACACTGGGAAAAAATCCTGCCACTGTATTACTGCTTGCTGCCATGTACCAGGGGATAAAAGGCAGGTTTCTTGACCTTTGCAATGAGATAAAGAACAAATTTAGAGGGGGGCTTCAGCCCCCTCAGCCTCCCCCCTGGATCTGCCACTGCTCTTTAGCCCTCCTATCCCTAATCAAGAGATTTCTTCTGTCAGTGGAGTTGAACCCCATTAGCAACCTGAATATGGTAATCATATTACCTCTTTCTCTTTCATCTTTCAGGGTTGGCAGACCCAGTGTTTTTAGTCTCTCCTTGTGTGGTTTATATGCCAGGGTGATGGGTCTTGTGTATTTATGATGTATATAAATGCCTGATGTTTCTATTTTATTAACCTGTGTAATTAATTGTGGGAAGGTAGGGAGCAGTGTGCTTTTCTCCTTGACAGAAAAAAAAGTATATAATATATATATATATAAATAGATATAAATGTGTGATTCACCATGGTCTTGGATCCCATGTTGGACTCGTATCAATAGCTTTTACCCTCTTGGAATAGAGCTCAGAGCTCATATATGACTGATCTATGGGTAATGCTGTGACCTTACATGCACACCCCAAACTCCCCACTCACAAGAGTTGGAGTAACAACTCACAGTGCAGCAATACTGAAATTAATTCAGCCCTGAGCAGGATTTGAACTTGGACCGCTGTAGCAATAGTTGCCGTCAAGTTGTGTGTGTGTATTTATCTAGTTCTATCTTACCGGAAGGAGAACTACGCTCGTGGTGTCCTGCCTTTGTATCTTGCAGTGTCTAGTTTGCTCTTAAATTCATGTATGGTTTTTGTACAAACTATTGTTTCATCCAGTTTGTTCCAAGTGTCCACCACTCTCATGTGGAAAACTGTTCTTCTTCAGATCTCTTATATAACTATTTTTTTTTTTTTTTTTTTTTTTCTTTCCATGTCCTCTTGTGTTTCTCGTCCCAATGTAACAAGTCCTCTCTATCGAGTATTTCCGTGCCCTTCATGATTCTGTAGATGGTCAGTAGGTCACCTCTCTTCTTTGCTCCAAAGTCAGTAACTTCAATGTAGCCAGTCTCTCTTCGTATGACAAGTTTGAAAATGCTGGAGCCATTTTTGTGGTTGCTCTGTGTGTGTGTATGATATATACTGTATATATATATGATCACAGAATGGAGAGACATTAAAGTGTTGTGAGAATTAGAATTTAGCCAGAGACCACTGGCCCCATGGGGCTGCACTTCCAGGTCGAAGTAGGGGTTGTGAAGCACACAGCTGGATGAATGGTCAGTTCTACTCCTGGAGCTCTCTGTATCCTGAACCCTTGGTGAACACGCCTTTGGTGGTGACTGTTGAGCAGTGACGAATTATTTTTTCCCCCCTTGCTCATACCAATCAAATTTAAAATCCTAACCTAAAATAATATATATATATATATATATATGTACATAAAATTATGCATTTGCAGAGGAAATGCTATTTAAGAAAAATATTTCAGACCTCAAAATGAAAATAACTTACGGTACCTTATGTTGTTTTCATATGCATGTTACTTCTAGATTTTTTTTTTTTTTATTATTCAATGCTGTAATTAATCTATTCAATGGATATTTTCTCTGCTTTCCTTATCCTTTTGAATATTTACGCCATTTCCGTCTTCATACCTACATATGCTTACATTGGATTCTTTTTCAATGCCGTAATAATAAATTGTACTGTAGAATTTATGACATGTCACTTGTGATATTTAGATTAATCAGTCATCACTTCGATCTATTTTTTTCCTTTTTCAACATGCAGTGTGATTTTTTTTCTCGAAAAACAAATGTTTTATACTTGTAATAGACTATCACTCTATCCCCAGATGAAGCGAGCTAAAGAAAGAGGTGCTGCTTACAGAAAAAAGAGAAAGGCAAGAGAGGAATTATTAAAAAAGAATGAAGGTGGACTATTGAAATACATCAGTCATATAGAAACTACTACTACTGAAGCTGGAGAAGTCTACAAATCCAAATCATTGTCAAATTCAAGGGATTCAACTTCAAGCGATTCATCAACTTCAACTCCCTCAAGTGATGAAGAACATGAAGAAAATATTCCAGGACCAGCTGTGGACGGAGTGGACATAAAAGACGTTGGCCTATGGCCAAGCAAGATTAGCAATGGCACACAGATCTTTCTGGTACGTCAAGGCGCATCTGTGGTTCAAAATCTAGATTCTGATTTTGGTGAAGTAATTCGTCAAGGTGTGTCAACCAAAGGACAAACTAGAAAACTAACTCAGGAATGTTTTTTTTTTTAATTCTGCCAAATGGCAAAAGATTGTTGAGATCACGGATGGTGTACTCCCCTTCCAAGGAAGCTCTTTACTGCTTTTGTTGCAAACTGTTTTCACACGGAAGTAACTCAAAAACTAATTCCGAGGACGGATTCAACATATGGTGGAAACTGAATCTTAGAATATCCGAGCATGAATCCAGTGTAGCTCACGTTCGGAATTTCACACAATGGAAGGAGTTGGAAATTAGGATTGCTCGTGGAGCAACAATTGATAAAAGAGAAGTTGTTGAAAGCCAAGTGAAGAAGTGGAAGGAAATCCTTTCAAGATTGCTTGATATCATTGATCCTAGCTAAACAGAATTTGGCTTTACGAGGCCACAGAGGAGTCAATTGTGAGAATAACGAGACTGATGTTGAACTTGAAGCAACAGATAATTTTTATAGTTAGTTCATTTGATGGCGAAATATGATCCAGTGCTACGTGAACATCTAAGAATCCAGCTGGGAAACAAGTTTGCTACTTCCTATCTGTCTCCTACTATTCAGAATGAGCTTATAGAAATTTTGGGAGAAAACGTAAGAAGTAAAGTCATCAAGAAAGTTAAGAAGCCAAGTACTTTTCCATGATATTCGACAGCACTCATGATTTCAACAGCTTCATGCACTTCATGTACCACAAACTTAATATGTTTCTACTTAAGGTTAATAGACATAGTGCAAGAAAGGAATGGATGGGCTGATTGTGCCTTCCTGGACTTACAAAAAGCTTTTGACAAAGTACCACACAAAAAGTTATTAAAAAAAACTGGAACATATAGGAGGGATACAAGGGAACCTACTAAAATGGATGGAAGACTTCCGGATTGGTAGAAAGATGAGAGTAGTGCTCAGAGAAAAATATTTAGGTTGGAAAGAGGTGATCAGTGGAGTACTGCAAGGATCTGTTTTGGCTCCAATAATGTTTGCTATTTATGTGAATGACATGGATGATGATGTGAAATGTTACATGAGCTTCTTTGCAGACGATGCCAAACTGTTAAGGAAAGTAAAAAGTGAAAAGGATTCCGAATCACTGCAGGAAGACCTGAATAAGGTATGGAACTGGAGTCAGAAATGGGAAGTGGACTTCAATATTAACAAGTGTAGCATAATGGCGTTTGGAAAAAGCAAAAATAGAATATCAGGACAATATAAAATTGGAACTAAGGAGGTAAAGAAGGAGAGATCCGAAAAAGATTTGGGTGTAATTACCTCAAACGACTTGTCCTATGATAAGCAGATAAACAAAATTGTCAGAGAATCCTACAACTTGCTAAGACCAATAAAAGTGGCATTTACATAATTGGACGAAGAAATTATTAAAACAATATTGGTCATACTGATAAGGCCTAGACTAGAATATGTGTCAACATTGTCGTCACCCAGTGCCAAAAAGAATATAAAGTAAATGGAAAGAATCTAGAGAGCAGCCACAAAAATGGCACCTGCACTTGCACACTTGTCATATGAGGAGAGATTGGCTAAACTGGAGTTACCGACTCTGGAGCAAAGAAGAGAGGTGACCTACTGACTATCTACAGAATCATGAAGGGCACAGAAATACTGGATAGAGAGGACTTGTTAAACTGGGGCAAGAGAAGCACAAGAGGACATGGAACGAAAAAAACAAAACAAAACATAGCTACAGAAGAGATCTGAAGAAAAAGTTTTCCACATAGAGTGGTGGACACTTGGAACGAACTGGACAATGAAATAATGTGTGCAAAAACCATTCATGAGTTTAAGAGCAAACTAGACACTGCGAGATACAAAGGTGGTACACCACGAGCATAACTCCCCTTCCCGCAAAATACAACTAGGTAAATACATAAGGATCAAGTGAGCCAAGATTTATGCAATGTTATGACTGATGAGATAAAGTGAAGGTTGTGGAATCATTTGTCGATTTCATTGAAACAAAAGGTAAAACTGCCGAGAATATATCAACGATGATTTTGGAAAAAATAGAGAAAGACAGAATTGATATTCAAAATTGTAGAGGGCAAGCATATGATAACGCTGCGGTGATGGCTGGTCTGCATACTGGTGTTCTGAAACGTACCAAGGAAATTAATCAAAAAGCAGAATTTGTCACATGAATTTGGTGGGTGTTCATGCAGCTTCCGTTGGTGTGAATTCTGTTACCTTTTTTGGATGTGTAGAATGTTTGAATTTTTTCTTCATCAACCCATCACTGGGAAGTTCTAATTTCACTCACTGGTCAAAGTGTCAAGCACATAATAGAAACTCGGTGGAGTGCAAGGGGAAAAGCTGTAAGTGTTATAATGAAACATTTCTAAAAAATCTTAAGTGCCCTAGAAAAGTTAACTGGTGAAGAAGAAAATATAGGTACTAGGGCAGATGCTGGTGTTCTACTTGGTGTGTTGCAATAATTTTCCTTTTTTGTGCTTTCTTGGCCTGTGGGGACCTGTCCTTTAGAAATTAATGACATTTACCTCCAAACCAAAGGATTGAACATACAAAAATGTGATATAAAACTCAGGGCATTAAAAACATTTCTAGTGGAAAACAGGGACAAGCTAGTGAGTAATAGTGTTAATTATGCCAAAGAAATTTGCAATGATCTAGGGATAGTCATGGAGTGTCAGTGCCAACAGAAAAAGAAGAAACAAATGTTTGGTGAAGGATCACGAGACGCTGAATTGCCATACAACAATGAACTGAGGAGAGAAATGTTTTCTTCGCTGGACAGAGTGATCCAAGAATTAACTTTGAGATTTCAACAGCTTCATGCACTTGCTGAGAAATATGCCTTTCTTACCCCGTTGAATCTTTTGGATGATAAATATAAGTGTAAAATAGATCACGATCATGACATTGATAAAGAGAAGTTCATTGAGAGAAAAAGACTTCAGCATTTTATTGCTATTGCTGATATTAAAGAAGGAATAAAAATAAGGAAAGAAGGCCCCCATGAACTTTTGCAGTTTATTCAAAAATATAACCTTGGAAACTGTTCCATATATAGTAATGCTGCGGATTTTCCTCACAATTGCTATTAGTGTTCCTACCTGTGAGAGGAGTTTTTCGAAACTAAAACTGATCAAGAATTACATAAGATCTACTATGAGCACCTTGCAGTTGAGAAATCTTGCCATACTGTCTATAGAGCAACAATTGACAGATGAAATAAATTTCGACATTGTCATTGAAGAATTTGCCAACAAAAAGGCAAGAAAAGTTACTTTGTTGAGAGTTGTAGTTTTCATTAATCATTTCAGAAACAAAGATGGTCCTAATCTTTTTTACATGTTTTTACAATTCCTATGTCATTCTTGCCTTTTGTTTAACTGTTAATTACAAAGTTTGAGTTTGTTTGGTGTGTAAAGTATACTATATTTGAGCATGTGAAAGTAATATTATAATGGTACACAAACTAGTTGATATATATATATATATATATATATATATATATATAACTTTAAGAGTGAGTCACTGCAATATGTATTTTTTGTGGGAAACCGGGCGTCAAACTCAAGGATCGCCCCAGGTGGTACACATTCTACCTACGCCACTGGTTCATCTATACATTCCCTTAGCATCCAGTTTGCAACTCTGTCTGGGCCATGTGATTTGTTAATGTCAAAATTTGACATTTGATTCATTATTTCATTCTGAGTAATATTTAATTCCTTCATTGGAGGAAATCTTACTTCATTTCTTTGATCACAGTTTTGTAGAATTTATTTTTCTTTGAATATAGATTTGAAATGTTTGTTCATAATATCTGCCATTTCTATATCTTCTGTGTATTCTCTGTAACTTTGATGTAATTTAAGTATTTCCTGTTTATTTTTTAGTTTGCCATTTATGTATCTATAGAGTAATTTGGATGATCTTTACATTTGTCTATTATGTCCTTTTCATAATTTCTTTTTTCTTCCCTACGTATATTTTACACATTAAATTTTTAGTTTGGTGTATGTTTTTCATTTCTCAAGATTTTTTTTTTTTTCCCCCATCATTTCCAGGCTTTATCTCTTCTGTCTTTTGCCTCACTGCACTTTTATTGTACCAGGATTTTATGTATACCCTTTCCTGTTTTTGTCTGGGTACATACTTATCCACTCCTTCATTACAGATTTCCTTCCAAATTGTCCATTTCTCTTCCACCTTTGTTTCTTTGTTATTAAATTTTTCCTAATTTACTTCTTGAAAGAATTTCCTAAGTTTCCTAAATTCCATTTTATTATACATTAGTTTTCCTTTTCTGTGTTTTTCGTTTATTTCTGTATTTGTTTCTTCATTTAATTCTAGTTCTAGTAGTATGTGCATCACTTTTTCAGATTGGTGTCTTGTGTTCTATTTTATCCACAATTTCAGGTTCTGATGTGAATATCAAATCCAATCTTGAGAGTCCATCGTTATTTCTATATCTGGAATTTTCCATGACCCATTGCATTAATGTGTAATCACTGGTCATTTCCAGTAATATTTCCCCAGTGATCTTCTCCACCTTTCAATGTCATTTCTTCCCAATGTATTTCTTTTGAGTTAAAATCACCCATAATTACCAGATTTCCTTTTTTCTTTAGTGTGTCATTTGGCTTGTGCATTCCAGAATTTTGGAATGTTCATTTCATTCCATGCATGAGTTTTAAGCAGAATATAAATCACTGCATACTTTCTATTTTTCATATCTCTATCCTCAACTCTTATCATAATCAACACATTGCTCTCTCCTTCTGTGATTTTTGTCACATTTAGGCCTTTCTTGGTTATCAACATGACTCCTCCACCCTGCTTTGTTTCTCTGTTTTGATCCAACAATTATATAATCCTTGGCCTATGCTATTTGGTGGTAATGTTCCTTTCAATTTTGCCTCCACAATCCCCATTATATCTGTTTTTTCTTGTTCCGGATAGTAATTCAATTAATCTATTCCTGATATCAATTTATGTTGGTATATGTTACCTTTATTTTTTTCTTTTTCTTTCTTTTCTTCTTGCTCCTGCATTTCCTTTTCCCTCATGTACCATTTCCTCATTCTCAAGTCCATCACTCTCCAAAAAACTTCCCTTTGCTCGCCATTCTTTTCTTGTTCTTTTCCATAGCTTCCTCTGATTTTTCTTTCTCTTTTTCCTCATTCAATTCCTTTTTTATCCATAAATTTTTGTAGTTATTACTTTTTGCTAGTCTTCCTGCATTTGTTAACTTTTCTTCCACTATCCTCTGCAAAATTAGTTTTACTTTGAGAGGTCTATTCTTCTCTTCAGGATATCTCCCCATTCTGTAAATATCTTCTATTTCCTTTTCAAATCCTTGTCCCTCCTCCTGTAATTTAGTAATTCCCTCATTATATTCTTCTCCTCTTTTTCCCTTTGGAACTGGATTAGCCCATGTTTCTCTTTAATACCATAGATTACAGTACATTTTTTTGTCTACTGTCTCTTACCCAATTTCTTTTTTCCTTTAGTACTTCTATCACAGTGTCATTTGTTCTTTGACTATTTCTTTAAATAGCATTTTTTTCTTTGTCTTCTTTCATTTGGTTTTTAATTTCCATTTTTTTTTTCACCAACTTTGCCTGCCTCTATTAGTATCTTCTCATTATCTTCCCTCAACAAAGTTTCATTTTTATCTGTGTCATTTTTCATCTTTTCCTTATCATTTTTTACTATAGCTAGTTCCTTTTTTATTTCCACCATTTCCCTAATTAATAGTGCATTTTCCTTTCTCAATTCATTCACTTCTTTGTATAATTGGTTATGTTCCCTTTTTCATTCAACAATTTCCCTTGTCATTTCAAATATTTCTTGGTTTATTAGCATGTTTTTGATGTCCATACCTCTTTTTGTTCTGAATTAATGGAATAATTCTTCATATCTAGGACTATCAATATTACATTTTTTTTCTAACCACTCCCAAAGGCATTTCATACTTACTCATATCTAGTCTTCCTTTGATTGTCTCAGCGTATGCCAGTTTATCATCATTTTTATCCATTTCCCTTTTTTTTTTTTTTTTTTTTCTTATTTAACTTGATCACTTTGCTACATCACAGTTCTACCACTCACTATCGCCCCCTTGTGTTTGTTTACAACTAGGTACTGCGCCACTTTATTGATGAATTGCTATATTTGACATTAGCTCACAGAGCATTCTCAGGCACATCGGATTCGTTCGACTGCCAGTGTATTTACCTAGTTGTATTTTGCGGGAAGGGGAGCTATGCTCGTGGTGTCCCGCCTTTGTATCTCGCAGTGTCTAGTTTGCTTTTAAATTCATGAATGGTTTTGCGCATACTATTTCATTATCCAGTTTGTTCCAAGTGTCCAATACTCTATGTGGAAAACTGTTTTTCTTCAGTTCTCTTCTGTAGCTATGTTTTTTTTTATTTTATTTCCATGCCCTCTTGTGTTTCTCTTGTCCCAGTTTAGTAAGTCCTCTCTATTGAGTATCTCTGTGCCTTTCATGATTCTGTAGATGGTCAGTAGGTCACCTCTCTTCTTTGCTCCAGCGTGCGTGCATGTACGAGTGGGATGAAGGGGATGCGGTGGGGCTGTGTTAGAAATTAAATGTTTGGTAAGATAGCATAGGAATTGTGTGGTGTGAATCTAAGGATCAAAGACTGAAGCAGAATCAGCCACAGGAATAGGATTTCTACAGAAATCAGGTAAGTAAATTACTGTTCTCCTTACACTTTGTTATGTATAACAAAAATCTTGAGTTACTATTAATTTGATGACAACATCCATTGAACGGTATTTCTTTTAAATTTGTTTAGCCAGTTTATGCTGAAATAGTTTTAATAGTTCCTTGTGTAACATGTTAACTCCCTTAATATTATGTATACCAAGCCCTGTAAGAGGGTAGTAGAAAATGGTTGGTCGGGATGACCAAGTGGTAGCTGCCGAGCCCTGTAAGAAGATTGTAAATGAGGCTCACAGATACAGGTAGATAGGTGAAGTAGATACAGGGGTAGATGGTGAGGATTTCATTTTTAAGAGTTGGCTGTTTTGTAAACAACAGTCTCTCAGTGTTATGTTTTTAAATGGGGGCTTAGGGACTCCATTTTATTACAACCACTCCTTGTTTAACGACGACAATTGGGACCAGCGTCGCCATCGTTAACTGAATTGGTCGTTAAGTGAAAGTGTATACATATACATACATGTACTGTATGTACAATGTCCAGCAATATATGTATCTTCATTTTTGTGTATTTTCCCTCTTTTATACAGTACATTAAAGCTTTATTTACTGTTTTGATAGTACAGAAAGCCCTCAAAAAACGCGTTGGTTAGGTTCCTGAAATTACCGTGTATGACCAAATCTGCATGTGCTGACATTCCATATTAGATACCGGGATATTTTTTAGTTTTGACCATGGGCACAATATAGCAATAGAAAATTATTAATTTTGTAAATTAAAATGTATCAACATAATATGCAATTTTGTGGGCGGAAATGAAAATAAAAAATACCTTGCTACAAGCAAATATGCTAATGAACGAAGTCGGTAGCATAGGATCGGGACACCATCTTCTCTGTCAATTGATGGCCTCAGTAATTCAGACAGTACCTCGCCAGGTATATTTTCTTGAAGGAATGTTATGGAGCGGAGATACATGCATTCCTTCAAGCTGCAAGAACTTTGTATACCCCACAAGCTGAGAGAGTGGTTGAAAAGCCCGCCAACGTCTCTCACGACGACGACAATGAGGACAAGCCGGATGCCATTTAATTTGCAGGTACAGTAATGATTTATCAAACACTTTTTAGGTTAGACAAATTTATCATCCTTTCATTTCTTCGACGTTGGCATATATCATAAACATGGCATACCATTCATCCGACACGACTTCGTTACTTACGAAATCTCTTTTAGCACAATTTTTGTTTTTTTTATTTCCGCTCACAAAATTACATGTTACATTGATACATTATAATTTACAAAATAATTAATTTTCTATTGCTACATTGCGCCCATGGTCGAAACAAAAAATTTACCAATACCGGTATATACTGTACCCCAGGTAGTTTTTGCAGCTTGCAGGATGGTAATGTAGACCTAAGCTTCAGAACACTTTACCTCACAGCTAATATCCACCGTACAAGTTCATTTATAACATAATACAAATTTGCCTCAGCCAACTTATCGTACATGACGTTGTAACTTTGGGAGATTTAGGTTAAATGAATATTGGTCTGTCATAAAGCCCGTCGTTACTCCGCGTTGTTGTTAACCGAGTAGGTTGTTAAACGAGGAGTGGTTGTACCGTACTTTGTTTTGCTGATCTATACAGTATGTAAACTAAGTGTGCAGTGAATTCGAGATTACTTGAGTAAGCAGTATTGCATGAAGAGTTGTAACAGCAGATCTGATTGGAGAAAGGGTGGAGGAAAAAGTTAAATTTGTTCACATTTGTAAGATCACGGCCGTAGGGGAGGTTCTTAAATCTAAAATTTAAGATCATTGGGCTAAAGAAATCATGACATCATTGCAGAACTGACATAGGACCTAAATTGAGTGTTCTCAAAGGGAGTCCTCTGGTGTCCTTAAGAGAACCAAGTGTATTAATATTCGTGAAGAAAATAAAGGAAAGGTCTCCACTGTTTGATTCCCCCTCCTATACATAAGATGATACTAAAAGAACATATGAGATGTGCTATAGCCTATACTAAGTGGAACCATCATTATAGAACTAGACTAAGTTTGATGATTGGAGGCACAGGAACTACCGACTAAAATTGTGAGTGACAATCGTATGTAAGAAAGACAGTGGTGAAAGGAAGGTAGAAAGTGAAAGACACACTAAACAAAAGTAAAAGCACGAAAGAAAGACGGTACATAGGGGCGACAACAGAGTGGTGACAGTCACAGAAGTAGTGCTATCACAAATCATACTTAGTTCTTAGCAAGATTCAGATAGCAAATGATGAATTGTTAACCTTTTTCACTCAAAAATAAAGTGGAAGAATTCTGTGAAGCCAGGTAAATAGGAACATAGACTAGGCCTATATGGATAAATGGCACCTCCCACTGGCACTTGTATGTGCCCCACATATAAAAAGAGGGTTGTATGGTGTGCCAACTTATTCATGGCCTTGTTCAACCCTCATATCTTGTAAGCTCACTCTGTACATAATTTCTTTTATGTAAGTAGTTATATTTTGCATTTCACCTTTATTTCATATCCAGTGTAAGAAAGAAAATCTACCAACTAAACGCATAAAGCACGTTGGCAATTGAATTGATAGAACTGATTGAATCATGACCAGGTTTGATACAGCACATCAAAAACATGCCAGATCATGACAATATTTTTTTTTTTTTTTTTTTTTTTTTTCCCTCTAATTCTTCTGGAGAGTTGTCAGTCATAAGGTGAGGAAAAGATTTCTCCAAAAACAGGAAGGCAGTATTGCAAAGGAAACACCACAAGGATACTTGGAGTAACATATGCTAATGTTGATGGTTTAGTATCAGTTAGGTTGGAGATAAATGACTACTCAAGCCTGACATTTTGTGTCTCATGGAAATAAAACTCCCCCAAAATGTTAGACCTACAATTGGGGAACAGTAGATATACCTGGAGAAGAGATAGAGAAGATGAATTGGGTTGAGGGGTAATTTTTGTAGTGAGAAGTGACATGAAGGTGGAAGAAGCAAATCCGAGTGAAGGCAAGGCTGAAACAATCCACCTGGAAATTTGTATTAAAGGGCAGAATAAAAGAGAATTTATGGCGGCATACATCCCATCCACCCTAAGACAAGAGGTTGGAATGAAGCTGAATATCAGGAAATGCTAATAGATACAGCTCTTCTAAAGAAAAACATTGAACAAAGTAGCAATATAGTCCTTATTGGAAAATTTAATTGCAGTGAGGTCAACTGGGAGGAATGGGAAGCAAGTAACAAAACAGATTCCTGGGAAAATACCCTGTTAACTATAGCAATGGAGAACACAATGACCCAATGTGTAATGGAAGGGACCCAGGTAAGAGGAGAGGACATTCCCACAAGATTATATCTATTACTAACCAAAGAGCCAGACATTATCACTTCATTGAACTACCTTTGACCCATAGGAAAAAGTGAACATATAACAATTGAGTTTCAGCTGGAGGATGAGGAAGTAGAGCCAAGGAATGAATCACACAGGCAAGGAAGACTTAATTTTAGGAAAGCAGATTACTTAGGGTTGAAAAAAATTCTTTGAAGAATCAAACTGGGAGGTATTCATCAATTCCACAGAAATAAGGAGGAAATGGGAAATATTTTATGGCATTGACAACTGAGGAGTGAACACATATATGCCAAAGACTAGTGGAAGGAAGAAGCAGAAGCAGGACAAGTTTAACAAAGAATGTGAGTGCAAATAAATGCCAGGGAAGTGACTTGGGGAAAATGATGGAAGAGAAGCAATAAAACAAAAGCTTACAAACAAGCTAGGAATGACTAAAAGAATTGAAAGGAAGAAAATTTGAAAGATGTAGTACAGAAATGCTAGTATGAACTGAAACTATTTTATAGGTTTATAAATGGTAAATTGAGATGGAAGTAATCACCAATTTAATAGTGGGCAGTGAGGTCTTTGAAGAGGGCTCAGCTCAGGCAGAAATAATGAATGAAATTTTTCAATCAGTCTTCACAAAAAAGATATAAATGTAGAAGAGAGGGAAGTGCTCAATCTCTTGGGATCATTGGATATGACAAAAGCTTCAGGACCTGACAGGATCTCAAACTGGATATTTAAAGAATGTCGGGAACAACTAGCAGACAAGATTCACAGTCTTATTACATGTTCATTGAAAGAAGGCATTTTGCTACCGAATTGGAAAAGGGCAAATGTGGTACTAATTCACAAAGGTGGAGATATGGAGATACCACTAAGTTGTAGGCCAGTATCATTGACCATAACAATAGTGAAATTATGTGAAAGATTGATGGACCAAATATCTCGAAAAGATGAAGATTCTGACAGACAGCCAGTTTGGTTTCAAATATGGAAGGACAAGTGTGTTGAACCTTTTAAACTTTTACTTGATTGATGTAATGCAAGAGAGGTGTGTGTGGACTCTGTACCTCAACCAAGAGAAGGCATTTGATAAAGTACCTCATGATCGACTTACGTGAGGACAGTAGTAAAGAATAAGATGTTAACCTCTTCACTCCGGGGCACATCGCACGTCTGGTAGCATTAGCTGCCCGACGTGTGATGTTGCGTCATAACAATCGCATTATAAAAAATAAAGTCAATGCTCAATCGTTAGTTCTCTTTCACCCGTGAATTTTGATAACCATAGAAAATATGATGGAGCCAGTTTAGAGAAAATGGAGGTTACGTAGGTACGACTACAATAAATATAATCAAGACGCCAACGTCGGCATCATCGCGGACCCACTTGCTCCTCATGACGCCTATGTAGGCGTCACCGTATGGAAGTGGTTAAGGTGGAGAGCAGTAATGAGCATAGTTCCACAAATTTCAGTGCTTGCATCAATAATGTTTCTTGTCTATGTCAATGACATGATGGAAGGTACAACAAGTTATATCAACATGTTTAAATATGACAAAAAAATCATGAGAAAATTTATAAATGTGGAGGATGCTAGACTATTGTGTTGTGTCAGAAATGATGACTACAATTTTTAATGAATGGGCATTAATCCCATCACTGCTATACCAAAATATGCAGTGTCACATTCGGCAACTACAATAGATTTACCAATGAATGGATGGGTGAAATGAATAGTACACCTTCATAAAATCATGTTCAATCCCAAGCACCATGTATGAGAATGACAATTAGTTAAATATATCTATACAATGTTGGTTAGGAAATCCTATGTTAAGTCGTATTATTTTGATTAGTAATCATGAGATGGTTATCGTATTTTGCTGCCACCATCCCAACCACAAAGCTAAATATAAATTAGAACACATGGTTACTCATGATCAACACTCGATTTTATTCCATTCTCTCCATTTTAAGCTGTTTTTGTTACTTATATTTGCGACATCCAGGTTAAGTTTACAAGTTGGTTTACTGATTTATGATTTGATATTAATTATAATGTACATTTCTCCTGAATTTGTATTCAATGTAAAATAAACATAATACATAATTACATTCATAGCAGACAAAAGAAGATTTAGATAAATTACAGCAATGGTCTGAAAAGTGGCTAATGAAATTTAACACAAGTAAATGCAAGGTAATGCACATAGGTAAAAATAACAGCAAGTACGATTACAAGTTATTTGGAAATTCGTTAACAAAAGTGGATAGTGAAAAAGATCTCGGCGTAATTATCAGTAACGACCTCAAATCATCCAAGCAGTGTATTTCAGCCTCTGAGAAAGCAAATAAGATTCTGGGATTGATTGCGCGATCTTTTGATTTCTAAAGTCCATCACTCATTAACAAGCTATATAAATCGTTAGTTCGTCCACATTTGGAATATGCTGTTTCCGTATGGTCACCGAATCTCATTAAAGACATTGACAGACTGGAAAAAGTACAACGGCGAGCCACAAAACTGATTCCAAATATCAAAAATAAATCATACGAAAATCGACTTAAGCACATGAATCTGTTTTCCCTAAAAAAGCGTAGACTCAGAGGTGACTTGATACAGGTCTTTAAGATTTTAAAGGGAATTGACAACATCAAAAGTGACCAAATTTTCACATTGAATGAGAATCAGACAAGAAACAATGGTCTCAAACTGTCCGGAAATAGATTCAATTTGGAAGTAGGTAGAAACAACTTTGCCAACCGTGTAGTTAATGAATGGAATAAACTTCCTGCACAGGTAGTGCAATGTAGTTCAGTTCGAAGCTTTAAGAATCATTTAGATAAATACCTAAGTAAGATGCTGTAATTATTATAATTTATGTTATATTATTTGTTTTTGTTTTGTTATAATTTGTCTGTCTGATTTTCATTTATTGTTGGTTATATGTCAATTTATTATCATTTACTATTTACCTGTTTGTTTGTTATTCAACTATACCAATGCATTTATTTATGTATTTTAATTGTTATTTACATTGTTATAGTTTTAATTTATTATTAATATGATTTTTTTTTTTTTTTTTTTTTTTTTCATCCGACCTAGATATGGATCAAAAGGTCTCCTGTCGGCATGCTTTGCCTTTGTAATCCTTTGTAAAGAAGGGGGGTAGAAATATAATGCTTCCACACCATACAAGAATGTCTTTTTCCCTTGAGATTCCAATCCAATTATATACTGATTTAAATGTTCAAAATGAATAAAAATCATTACCCTGGATTATTATTTATGAATAATTTATGAAATATAGTGAGATAGTGAAAAGGGGTAAAGATTCAATGACCCAGTGGTGTGAACAGAACATGTGGGTATTACACATCTAACCATCCAGCCACCTTTGTAAATATCACTTTACACCTAATAATCTAACCTAACCCGTATTCTAACCTAATCACATAATTTTTCTTGATCGTTGGGAGAGAATGCTCTTGGCCGCAATCCCTTTCACAAACTATTATTAGTTCCTATAACCTATTACAAAAGATTTTTATGATTCCCATCCTCAATCAACCCATGTATTTGTTTTATGTGTTAATGTAATTCCCCCCTACCCTATTATCTGTCAGGATGGGAATCTCAACTCAGAATCTCACTACATAATAAATGGTAATAAAATCTAACTACTATCTTCATTTGTTTCCATAAATTTCAATTAATTGACAAAACTGCTTGAACCTACCTGTCTGTCGGGATGGGAATCTCAACTCAGAATGGCACTCCCACACGTTATACACAACACTCAGTGCCAGCAAACGTTTTCGCATCTCTGGACAAAGATACTAACTATCACTTCATAATACAAGTCAAGGTTCCATTGCTCTGTTTTGTGATGGGACATTTATGTGTAAAAAAAAAGCCTAAAAATATTCCTCTAATGGAATCCTGAACTGGAGGTTGGGAATTTTTCTCCTCCTAAATTTAAGGTTCGTAATCAGTTCTTGCATACAAATGCATCCACATGACATAATAGAGGTGTGGAGTGAGAGGTGTATTATCCCTCATGCTTACTTGTGATGTGCCGTTACGAGAGGTAACGGGGCTTTTTTATACGTCCGTGTATCCCCATGTTTACATATTTTTTGTCGTAAGGCTCGTTTCCCCTCGGAAGAGGTTTTCAATTTTGTTTTTTGTAATGCTTTAATTTAAGTATGTTGCGAGCAGAAGCTTCGTCTGCTTAAGAATACAGGTAAACGTCGACTTACGATGGCCGCGACTTACGATTGTTCGACTTTACGATGACGACGACGACGATATGATAATTTAACCCCTTCCATACGGTGCCGCACACGTAGGCGTCATGAGGAGCAAGTGGATTCGCGACGCTGCCATATCGGCGTCTTGATTATATTTATTGTAGTCGCCCCTGTGTTTTTACATTCTCTCAAATGTGCCCTAAATCCCATTCTCTGTGGTTTTCAAAATTCGCGGGTGAAAGAGAACGATCGATAAAAGCGGTGACTATATTTTATGATGCGAGTATTATTACGTCACGTCGTACGGCTGGCATTGGCTGCTGCCCGCGAGATTTAAGTTCCGTACTGAAAATACATATTATAGTGTTTGAATATGGTAAAAAGGATAAAAATAATTAAATAAACTACTGTACATGTTTAATAGGCTATATTCAGTATCTCTGGTGGTTAATATACAGGTAGGCTAGGTACAGTGACCACGGAACAGAGTGGGGATCGACTTACGATGAGATCGTCTTACGATGGCTCTATCGAAACCTAATGCCATCGTAAGTCGACGTTTACCTGTACTATCATTGTAAGTTGTCTGCAAGCTGTGCTGCAAGATAGCATCTCATTATTTGTCAATGTCTTTAACCCCTTCCATACGGTGCCGCACACGTAGGCGTCATGAGGAGCAAGTGGATTCGCGACGCTGCCATATCGGCGTCTTGATTATATTTATTGTAGTCGCCCCTGTGTTTTTACATTCTCCCAAATGCGCCCTAAATCCCATTCTCTGTGGTTTTCAAAATTCGCGGGTGAAAGAGAGAACGATCGATATAAGCGGCGACTATATTTTATGACGCGAATATTATTTCGTTACGTCGTACGGCTGGCATTGGCTGCTGCCCGCGAGATTTAAGTCCCGTATTGAAGTGGTTAAGAATTAGACTTAAGAAGGTGTGTAAGAACCGGTTGCGGTGGTGTGATGTCACGTCACACCTCCAGCCAGTGTGGTTTGAAACGCCTTCAGTTGTATACCCGCTCCCTTCGCGGCCTACTCGGTGAGTTTTTGAGCCGAATTTAGTTTTAGATCTGGTATATCGTTTCTTGTATGTCATAATGAATTTAGCCTTAAGCTGCTCGTATTTCATGTTCAGATTATTTGTAATTCTGTATAAAAGCTGTTAGTAACGAGCGTCGCTCTGGATTGTTTTACAGTTTTTTCATCTACTACTTCTACTCTTCCTCCCAATTACTGTCTGCTGCCATAGTTTCAATGGCAGCACCTGGTGTGTGAAGATGAGAAAGTCGTGTTTTCTATTGCCAATAAACGTTAGCGACAAGCACTCCGTGGATCCTTAACCCCGCGTTGTTTACGTTACGTAATCCACAAAAGAGGGCACTCGTTACGCTAACCCCCTATGCGTAGCAGAGTAATCTGTTAAGCCACATGTGATGTCATGTACTTCGAAAAGAACGAAAAATGATACGCAATTAAACCCCTTGTCTTACAATTGCAAAAAGATCTTGGCACTACTTTTGTATGGAGCCAAGAATGGGAAAGGAAGTTCAATACAAAAAAAAAAAAAAAAAAAAAAATGCAAAGTACTAGAAAGGGGCAATAGCAGCAACTTAAAATATTCCTTGGGGAGTGAACCCATTACAAAAGCAAAAAGGAGAAAGATTTGGAAGTCTTGATAAAAGACAACCTATCACCTGAAAAAAATATCAGCAAGATTGTGGGAGAAACATACAGACTACTGCAGGAGATCAAAGTGGCACTAAATAGATGAAGAGATGATGAAAAAACTCATAAAAACCCTGATCCATCCAAAACTGGAATATGGGTCAGTAGTATAGTCCCCACACAGAGTGAAAGATATAAGCAAGATCAAAAGAATACAAAGGACAGCAACCAAACTGGTTTGATAAACCATACAAAGAAAGACTAAAAGCACTGGTTCTATCAATTTTGAGAGGTGATATGATTATTTTGGTCACTAAAGGGGATAGATTGCATTGACAGAAGAGACCTGATTAAAAATTTTAGGGCTTTAAGAGGTCATGGGAGCAAATTAAGAATGACTACATGTCTAAAGGTTGTAAAGAAATACAGTTTTCCATATAGATGCATAAATACTTGAAATAGCTTAGGAAATGATACAGTCCCAAGCTCAAACAATACATAAGTTTAAATCTAAACATAAATGGAAATCAAGGATATTAAGAAGGAACTGTACATGAATTGGAGGCTAGGTATGATAAAGAATTAGAGAATAGGAGATGGGACCCAAAGTGCATTGCTCCTTTCCCATATACTACAATTAGATAAATACAGCATAAATACAAACCAGAGATTCCTTATAAGGGAGTGACTAATTTAAAGCATACATGTACAAAGTACACAAAATCTATTCAACCACCCCTCTCACCTCACATACTATACAAGGTTCACACAAACTAGTTTAATGTGTTTACAAAGCACACACGTTGAGTCATTGGGGTTGAATTTTCTTAGCCCATATTGTACATCATGAAAAGGATGGAAATTCCCTAGTCTCTACATGAAACTGCTATTTAAGTATTATCTTATGCTGAAGGAAAGTAAATAGACAGTTTTCAGAACATTTTTATTAATTTGATAAATTTGTTATGGAAAGATTGTTTAGTGTGGTATAGCCTGATTGATCATGGGAAGAACTGGGGAGGGGAGGTCAATGTGAGGACATTTGCTACCTAGTTGTAACAAGTTAACAACTCGTACTGTGCAAAAGGCAGAACAGTCATCCTTACTCCTATTGGCAATTAAGGGGAATTATACTATTCCTGAGCTGAGCTTCTCCTTCATTCATAAATTAATTCATACACAAGAACAAACCCATATTTGCACCTGTTTTTTTAAAGACATTGGAGCAAAGATGGAAAGTGCAAAACCCAGGGGACACACTAGTTATGGATATGTTGTAGTTGGTGTCTCTATTGGTGGGAGTCCATCAGGAGTAAGGATGAAGGCAACCAGAGTAGTAATGGTGGTGCAACACATAGAAGGACAAAAAGCTGCCATAGCTGAAATGCACACTTACTGATTCACCACTACAACCATCAAATGATTTTGTAGCAACTACAGTTGATGAATATTACACTGCAACCATCACAATATATGACCAATGTATTTCAGATTTAGGAGATTAGTGGGCTGGCTGTTACCTCCAGCCACAGAAATATAGAAATAAATAGATAAATGAATAAATTAATAAATCATTCAAATAATATGTTTCTTGACTCCCAACTGTTTATGAGGAACAGTTTGTGTTTTTAGTTTGTGGCAATCATTCAGCAAGAAGATACCATTGGTTGTATCCTGATGGGCACTTGTGATTAGCCAATAAGAAGAGATGATTATAGGTAAAACTGAAAACAAATGTATTGGCACTGGAAGTGAATAAATTCATGGCTGATTATTTGGAAATTAAATAGTAAACACTATCAACATTAAATGTTTTGTGTACATTTAGGCTTGGTTTTAGAAATGTGTATATGTGCATACCCATATACACACACACACACACACATATATAAGTATATATGTATATATAAATGTGTATGTATATATATATATGTAGTGACCCATCTTTATATCTTGCAACATCTAGTTTGTTTTTATGTGTATTTACCTAGTTGTATTTTATGGGAAGGGGAGTGCTTGTGGTGTCCCGCCTTTGTATCTCACAGTGTCTAGTTTGCTGTGTGTGTGATTCACTATGGTCTTGGATCACATGTTGGACTAGTGATCAATAGCTATTTCCCTCCTGGAAGAGAGCTCAGAGCTCGTATATGACAGATCTTTGGGTAATGCTGTAAACTTAGACACACACCCAACACCCTGCCCACAAGAGTTGGAGTTACAATCTGCAGCACAGCAATACTGAAATTATTTTAGCCCTGGGCAGGATTCAAACCTGGACCCCCGTAGTTGCAGCCAGGAACTCTAACCACTGTGCCACAAGGTATTTACCTAGTTGTATTTTACAGGAAGCTATGCTCGTAGTAACCTGCTTTTGTATCTTTAAGCATCCAGTTTGATAATAAATTCTCGTATAGTTTTTGCACTCATTGTCTCTTCATTCAGTTTGTTCTAAATATATCACTCTGTTTGAGAAGCTATTCTTTTTCAGATTTCTTGTAAATATCCTTTTTAAGTTTCTTTTCGTCTCCTCTGGTTTTTCTTTTATCCCACTTCAATAAGTCATCTCTACCAAGGACTTCCATCCCTTTCATAATTCAGTATATGGTTAGCAGGTCTCCTCTTTCTCTTCTTTGTTCCAGGGTAGGTAGTTCAAGTTTGTCCAATCTCTGTATTTCAAATTGGAGAGTATTGGTGCCATCTTTGTCGTTGCTCTTTGAATTCTTTCTAATTTCTTTATGTTCTTTTTAGTACTAGGTGTCCATAGTGTCACAGCGTACTCCAATTTTGGTCTTATCAATGTAACTATAGTATGTGTATTTACCTAGTTTTACCTAGTTGTAATTTACGGGAAGAGAGCTATGCCTGTAGTGACCTGCTTTTGTATCTCTCCGCATCCAGTTTGTTCTTAAAATCTTGTATAGTTTTGGCACTCACTGTTTCCCCATTTAGTTTGTTCCAGACATCAATCACTCTGTGTGGGAAGCTATTCTTTTTCAAATCTCTTCTGTAACTGTCCTTCTTTAGCTTCTTGTGTCCTCTTGTTTCTCTTCTGTCCCATTTTAATAAGTCATCTCTATCAAGAACTTCCATCCCTTTCATAATTCTGTAAATAGTCAGCAAATCACCTCTTTCTCTTCTCTGTTCCAGTGTTGATAGATGTAATTTATCAAATTTTTTTGTGTGCCAAATTTGAGAGCGTAGGTGCCATTTTTGTCGTTGCTTTTTGAATTCGTTCTATTTTTTTTTTTTTTTTTTTTTTTTTTTTTGTACTAGGTGCCAATAGTGTTACAGCATACTCCAATTTAGGTCTTATCAGTGTAATTAATAATTTCTTTACCATTTCTTTATCCATGTAGTCGAAGGCCACTTTCATTCATCTTAACCACTTCCATACGGTAACGCCTACATAGGCGGCATGAGGAGCAAGTGGGTACTCGATGATGCCGACGTCGGCATCTTGATTATATTTATTGTAGTCGTACCTACGTAACCTCCATTCTCTCTAAACTGGCTTCATCATATTTTCTATGGTTATCAAAATACACGGGTGAAAGAGAACGAACGATTGAGCACTGACTTTATTTATTATAATGCGATTATTATGATGCAACATCGCACGTTGGGCAGCTAATGCTGCCAGACATGCGATGTGCCCCAGAGTGAAGAGGTTAATAAGTTAAAAGTCTCTCCAAATAATTTATTGACATGTTTATCAGGTGTCAAGTCACTAGAGATAATTACTCCAAGGTCCCTTTCTGAGTCTACTTTTTTGGCTTTCTTGATACCAATTTTATATTGACCCAATATTCTATTTTTTTTTTTTTTTCCATTCATTCATTCTATTATACTGCATTTCTTAATGTTAAAGTTCACTTCACACTTCTGACTCCATTTCCATATTTTGTCTAGGTCTTCTTGTAGTGATCTGCAGTCTTCTACTGTGCTTACTCTCTTAAGTAATTTGGCATCATCAGCAAAGAAGTTCATGTAACATTTCACTCCTTCATCCATATCATTTATATATATGGCAAACATTAAAGGAGCCAATATGGAGCCCTGTGGGATGCCACTTATCACACCTTCCCAGTTCGAGTGCTTGTCTCTAAGTACCACTCTCATTTTACTCCCACTCAAGAAATTTTTCATCCATTCCAGTGTGTGTATTTACCTAGTTGTAATATATGGGAAGGGAGCTATGCTCGTGGTGACCCATCTTTGTATCTTTCAGCATCAAGTTTTTTCCTAAAATCTTGAATTGTGTTTGCACACACTTTCTTTATCTAGGTTATTCCAGATATGCACTCTGTATGGAATTTTTTTTTTTTTTTTTTCTCCCAGTTCTCCTCTATAGTTATCCATTTTGAGTTTCTTTTCGTGTCCTCTTATTTTTCCATTGTCACTTTTAGTAAATCATTCCTATCAAGGATTTCCATTCCTTTCATGATTCTATAGTCGATAGATCACCTCTTTCTCTTCTCTGCTCCAGTGGTATAGCCTTTCATATACCTCAATTTATCCTTCTTATATTCAAATATACTAAATTTGTCTTTTATTATGTCTTCATACTCAAGTTCACATTTTAATTTCCCATTTTCTGGATCAATTTCTCATTTAGATTCAGAAAACCTTTCAAATAACTTTATTTCCTGATTGTTCAAATCTTCAAGATTTCAAAATCATACAGTCTCAACTTTTTATTGACATTTACTTAAACTCCATAACAGCATTATTGAAAATTTCTAACTTTTTGGAAATATATTACTTTGGTTTTCTCTTACAGACATGCAGCTGCAAAATATATGGTACCAGCACCTAGGCTGGAGCATTAGTCACTGTTGTGTGAATTGTATTAGTGTTGGACTGTGTGATGTTTTATGTTTGTTATTTATATTGTACATACTGGGAAAATAGCGTCTGTTAGTAGGCCAGTTCTGCATTAATAATGTTTCAGTGCTGGGTGGTGGCCTGATTAAACCCAGACTAGTGAGACTTGTAACAACTGTTGACTCTAGTTTTAGTGATTGGGAATCTCCAGTCCTACAGTGGCAGCCAGTAATGGTCCTTATGCCCCCCTATAGATCTTTTTAGTAAGGAACACTGGATTGTTATCTGTTATAACTGTGAGGGTGCCTCTGTACTACCACCTATAGTCTGTGTGATCCAAACTCTATTCAGGGTGTGGCATATGTGGTGATTTACCACTAGGCATTCTCTCTTATTTCCTATCTATGTGCTATTTGAAGTTGCTTTTTTCATATTCTGTATGTAGTAAAACTGTTTAGTAAAATGAGTATCACTTTTTTTTTTATTATAACAATGATCTGAATAAATTCTATGATGCATGATGAGCCAGTTGTTGTTTGGGGACAACACTGCATTTGTGGCAGGGTTGGGGTTAAGGCAGTTAGTGATGGAATTTGGGAATGTATGTGATAGAAAGTTAAAGGTAAATGTGGGTAAAAGTAAAGTGATGAGATGAACAAGGGGAGAGGATGGCAGTGAGCTGGAAGTAGGTGGATAGTTTTAAATATTTAGGGTCACATGTGGCAAGAAATGTAGGAGTTGGGGTGTAAGTAAATTATAGATTGAGAGAAGCAAGTAAATGTCTTAGGGGATTAAAAAGTGTCATGAGACATAGGCATCTGGGAATGGATGCAAAGAGAAGGCAATATTTACCTAGTTCACCTAGTTGTATTTTGTGGGAAGGGGAGCTACGCTCGTGGTGTCCCGCCTTTGTATCTCGCAGTGTCTAGTTTGCTCTTAAATTCGTGAATGGTTTTTGCTCACCCAATTTTTTTTGTCCAGTTTGTTCCAAGTGTCCACCACTCTATGTGGAAAGCTGTTTTTCTTCAGATCTCTTCTGTAGCTGTTTTTTTATTTTCTTTCCATGTCCTCTTGTGTTTCTCTTGTCACAGTTTAACAAGTCTTCTCTATTGAGTATTTCTGTGCCCTTCATGATTCTGTAGATGGTCAGTAACCTCTCTCTTCTTTGCTCCAGAGTCGGTAACTCCAGTTTATGTATGTATGTATGATTTTTGCATCATCTGCAAACACATTGGCATAGCTTGTTGCTCCTTCCATCATGTGAAAGGGGCTCTGAGCAAGAGGGGAATGTCTGTTGAACAAGGAAGAAGGCAGGGGATAGGGTGAGTGGAGAATGGTTGTGTATGGATGATACTTTGACATAGCCCAGAGCAATTTTCCCCCCATCTTTATTTTCTGCATGAGGGGTTGGGGAGTGGGGGTTGCTGATTAAGTGAAGCGGCCTTACTGCATTCCTTCTGACCCGAGCAGTGAGTAGGAGCAAAGATGAGAGGGAAACAAGTGTGGTAGATGGGAATAGATTGGGTGAGAGTGGGATGGGAGGGAAGGGGTGCATGACTTTGAATAAGCTACTTCCCTTATAAGGGGAAAGAGCCCTTGGTATACAGATTCACACCGAGGTGTCACAGGTGAGAGAGGTGGGATGGAGGTAAGTAGGATGACAATGACAATATGATATTTGGCGGTCAAACTGGCAATGGGAATTCCCACTTTTAGCCTACTCTGAATGGAGTCCTTGGAGTACTTAGATTTTAGTAGAAGGAAGATGGGAGCAACCTCCAGTTGTCAGCTCTCCTCTTGTATACATACATACAGTAAAAGCTCTTTTATCCGTTATTCTCGTATCCGGCTCCTTATAACCAGCATATTATTCACAAGGAAATAATTTTGTATAAAAATGTAAAAATTTGAAAAAATAAAATTTAAAATTCCCGCGCCACTCCCGCCGCCGCCAGAGGTAGCGCGCATATTTCCCGCCATCTCCCACAAATCCCGCCGCTCCGTCAGGACCAGTGCCCACTGTGATGGCTGAGTTGAAGGATATGCGTGGCAGTGCTAAGCTTAGCGTCACTGATGAAGCTCTTCAGGAGTGGATGGAGGTCGACAATGACGAAGCTATCACCCCCACACTGACTGACGACGAAATCATTCAGGCAGTGATTGAGGAGAAGCATGGTAAGGAAACAGGCTGATAGTGAAGAGGAAGATGACCCAGAGCCAAGAGTAATGTAGAAGAATGCCGCTAAAGGATTGGCAACATTTATCAAGTTTGCGGAGCAGTGCACCTACATGGGGACTCACGATGTGATGTCTCTTCACTGTCTTCAAAATTAATTTTTAATGCAGACCAACATACTAAACAAAGAGACATACGTGATTTCATGAAAATAAATAAAGATATATAAATATGAATATACTGGTAAATAAATAAACAACAAAAGTGAAGCCATTGAATGAATTTTATTTAAGTACTCTATGAATAAAGGCAATAAATGTATTTTTTTTTAATATTCCTTCTCGTAACCGGGATTTCCCCTTTCCCACTCGTGTCGGTTAAAAGAGCTTATACTGTACATACATACATCAAAGGCTTTTTCCCCCTTAAAAGGGAGGTAACCAAAAACAGAGGCATAAAACCACTCACACCCATTCCATCCCCAATATACTCCACTCCCATCCTCTTGTACTCGTATAAGAAATTTAATTACCCCAATGCCAATAGATCACAACAATGGAGTTATTACCCCAGTGTCAATAGCTTACAACAATGGAGTTGTTACCCCAATGCCAATAGATTAACAATGGAATTGTTACCCCAATGCCAATAGAGTAACAATGGAATTATAGAAAACATTAACATTTTCCTTCACTTTTTTATATAACTCCATTATTAATCTATTGGCATTGGGGTAATAACTCCATTGTTGCCACTGCCGTGAGTGAGTGGCACTCCATGGTATCCCGTTTGTCAATCCCATGTTCGGTAAGTGGGTGCCCTGCGGAGCAACCGCTGGCTCTAGCCAATTGTTTTGTTCTGCTGGAGGATGAAGTGGCTGAAAATCAGGAGTTCTTGATGGTGGGGGACTCCATGGTGTGAGGCTATGACGACATCCTGCAGAGGAAGACCAAATGACCTCGCAAGCCAATTGTACCCAGACCATCAGGGAGCAAAGGCAGATGAACACAATCAGAGGAACTTGTTTGGAATTACAAGGTTCTTCTTCAGGAGATGAAAGAGCGTGGGAGCCATCACGTAGTCTGTAGGATTCTTCCGAGAACCTACGCTGGCTCGTGTTGGAACAGTAGAATCATAGGGATCAATGAGAGGATATCATGATTGTCCACACAATTGGAATACCACTTTCTTTATCCTTGGCATCTCTTTTCCAGGCGTTATGACCTTTATGCTTCTGATGGGATCCACCTTACTCACAGAGGCAAATATGTTCTTACAAATCTCATTGTGGGGGTTTCTAATGAACTGGTTCCTTTTTTGGGGGTAGAAACTCAAAGGGAAGGGGAACTAGAGTGTATTGGGGAAAATAGAGTAGGGTATAGCAATAATGTAGAGCAATATGTCAGTGTAGGACAAAATATAATTTTAGGATATGTCTGTAGAGGACGAAATATTACATTAGGATGTAATGTCAAAGGACAAAATATCGCAATGGGATGTAATAATAGTGGAGGACAAAATATCACAATGGGATATAATGATAGTGGAGGACAAAATATCACAGTAGGATCTAATGTCAGTGGAGGACAGAATATCATTTTAGGGAGGGATGCTAGACAGCATTTCAGTGAACGTTGGGTGGCCAATGTGGTACGTGGTGACATAGGGGGCAAGGTATACATAAGAGATTGAATGACCGTGAGGGAATAGATGTCCATGATGGGGCAAATATCCATGAGGCTTTGAATGTCAATGAAGGACCAAATGTCAATATAGAGCAAGGTGTCAATAAAGAACAAAATTATAATATAAGGCATGATCTTGAAATACAAAATGCGTCAAAAAGAAATAATCACGAGTTTCATTAATACCATGGACTTTAATGCTTGTATTATTAAGAATAAATTCCAAGAAATACAGGTGTATGTCAAAACCAAAAATCTCAATATGATAGGAATAACCGGGACATGGTTAAATGGTAAATAGTTTGAAGCTGAATTTAGTATTGCAGGATTTAAACATGTTCATCAGGATAGAAACCACAAGAAAGGTGGGGGTGTTCTGTTGTATGTTAAAAGCAATGTCCATGCCTGTGTTTAAGAGAAAGTGAAACAGGATGCATATGATAGTTTGTGGGTAGAATTAACTCAAAACAAATGGACAGAAAATGAATGTAGGTGTAAGATATAGGCCAAAAACATTATCATTAGCAGACGACAAACTTGTTTCAAGAACTGTCTAGTTTCTGCAATTGGGACCTATTGATAATGGGTGATTTCAATTGTACTGATATTGATAGGATGACCATTGAACATGGCCATATAGGTAGTCGCTTGATAGATTTTTTCAGTGACAATTACCATATTTGACGGCATATAAGACGCACCCCCATTTCAGCAGGTCAGATTCAAGAAAAAAGTTTTTAATGTATTTAAGCATATATTGTTGAAAACAGTCTAGCTGTACATTACATAAGCAGAAACATAGCTGTATAAAAGGAATTTGGGAGTACAGGCAAGTAATAAGCATACACAAGAAAGCTCAATAGCAGGAAATAATAATGATACTGATAGTAATAATAATAATAAAAGCAATTGGGCAGTACAGACAAGCAATAAGAATACATAAGACATCTCAATTGTGAGAATTAAGCAACGCTGGTAGTGCTGGCAATGATCATACCGTAGTTTTATTCCTCACCAACAAATGGCATTACCGGTAAGTCAGAGTGCTGATCAGCTGATGTTTATAAACGCAAGTCACAGCATTTCAGATTTAATTGTTTCATTTTTACAAATTCATTTTAAAGCACCGGTAATAATACAATAATACCAGCAATAAAATAAAGGTGCATGGTGTTAAGGGTAGGTAAAATTACTGAAAGTAAGCTGGGTTAGTGAGAGAGTCAGAGAGATTAGCCTAGGTCCACTTGAGGTCTCAAACTCTACCTACAATGTATAAGATGCAGGTCAATTTTTTAAGCCAATTTAAAAAAAAAAAAAAAAAAGTGCGTCCTATATGCCGTCAAATATGGTACTTAGTTCAGCATATAAAAGAGCCCACAAGACATGGAAATGTACTCAATCTGTTGATTACTAGCTGTGAAAGCACGATAGCTGATGTAGAAGTTGGTGAAACTATTGCAAATAGCAATCACAACTTAGATTCAAATTGATAAAATTTTTAGAATGGATGCTTGTGTATCTAAAATACCTGATTTCAGTAAAGCTCAGTTCATAGGACTACATCAGGAGCTTCAGCTTACAGATTGAGAGGCAAAATTAAGCGCAAGACCTGTAGATCAGATGTGGAAAATATTTCAAAATATGCTTACCAAGATGATTCATACTTACATCCCATTTAAGGACAGATGCCCCCCAAATCAGGCTCACCCAAAATGGCTCAACAAAGAAACTGAAAAAAGTATTGCTAAAAAGAGACAGGCTTATAAGAAATACAAGTGCTTGGGTGCACCTAATGACTATCAAAGTTATGTAATAATACAGAGAGATTTAAAAAATAAAAACAATACAAAATTAATATCACTGATAAATCCAAAGAGAATCCCAAAGAATTCTATAGTTACATAAGAGATAAAAAGGTTATTAGGAATGACATTGGCTGACAGTCAACTTGAATATTCAAATGAAGGAATGTGTGATATTTTAAACAACTATTTTAGCTCAGTATTCATAACAAACCCCTGAAACTGAACTCCAAACTGAAACCTGTGAAAAATCTAGGGTGAACTTACTACAGTAAATATAACAAAAGAAAAAATTAAAAGGCATATAGAGAAACTCAAAATTAATAAAACACTAGGGCCTGATGGTTGGCATCCAAGAATCTTAAAGGAAATGAAAAATGAGACTGCTGTTCCATTAGAAATTATTTTTAAGAAATCCTTCATATCTGGAGATGTCCCAAGAGATTGGAAGCTAGCTAACGTTACTCCCATATGCAAAAAAGATGACAAAAAGAAACCAAATAACTATAGGCATATAAGCTTGACTTCAGTTGTAGGAAAAATTATGGAAACTATCATCAGAGATGCTATTGAACATCATTTAGAAAGTAACTTCGATAAATAATAGCCAGCATGGATTCAGATGGAAATGTTAATGCATGACTAACTTGAATTCTACAACAGTCATCTCAAATTATGACTTTGCAAAAGCTTTTGATATTGTCCCCCACAAAAGGCTACTTACTAAAGTAGCTTCACATGGAGTAAGTTGTAGCCTATTAAGTTAGACAAGAAATTTGTTGAATGATCAGAAACAGAGATTTGTTTAAAATGGCAAAACTTCTAGATAGAAAAATGTTATGAGTGGAGTTCCTCAGGGTTCCATTCTTGGGCCACTTTTATTCATAGTATATATAAATGATGTAGACCATGGACTAATCTATTGTCTCCAAATTTGCTGATGATACAAAAGTGTGCAGAATGGCAAATTATCATTTAAACCAATTAGATATTCAAGATTTAGTTAAATTACAGCAATGGTCTGAAAAGTAGCTAATGAAATCTAACACAAGTAAATGCAAGGCTATGCACATAGGTAAAAATTACATTAAGTACAATTACAAGTTATTTGGAAATTCATTAACAAAAGTGGATAGTGAAAAGGATCTTGGTGTAATTATCAGGAACAATCTCAAATCATCTAAGCAGTGTATTTCAGCTTCTGAGAAAGCAAACAAGATTTTAGGACTGATTGCATGATCTTTTGACTTCAAAAGTTCATCTCATTAACAAGTTAATCGTTAGTTCATCCACATTTGGAATATGCTGTTTCCGTGTGGTCACTGAATCTTATTAAAAACATTGACAGACTGGAAAAAGTACAACGGTGAGCCACAAAAATTATTCCAAATATAAAAAATAAATCATACAAAAATCGACTAAAACATATGAATCTGTTTTCCCTAAAAAAGTGTAGACCCAGAGGTGAATTGAAACAGGTCTTTAAGATTCTTTAGGGAATCGACAACATCAAAAGTGACAATTCTTTATACTGAATGAGAATCCGACAAGAAATAATGGTCTCAAACTGCCAGGAAATAGATTTAATTTGGAAGTGGGTAGAAACAACTTTGCCAACTGTGTAGGTAATGAATGGAATAACCTTCCTGCAGAGGTAGTGCAATGTAGTTCAGTTCAAAGCTTTAAGATCCATTACAAAGGCAGAGCATGCCGACAGGAGACCTTTTGGTCCATATCTAGGTCGTATGCAAAAAAAAAAAAAAAAAAATGAATAAAAACTATAATAATGTAAATAATAGATAAAATACATAAATGCATAGATGTAGTTAAATGATAAACAAACAGGTAAATAGTAAATGATAATAAATTGACATATAACTAATAATAAAAGAATCAAGCAAATAATGATAAAGACAAATTATAATAAAACAAATAAATAATATAAGATAAATAATGATAATTACAGCATCTTGCTTCGACAAACTGCTAAGGAAGATGCTTTAATGACTGCCATTTGTTTTGTATTATTTGTTTGTTAGTTATTATTTATCATTATTTGTGTGTTTTTAATTTATTATTAGTTATGTCAATTTATTATTTACTTTTTACCTGTTTTATTATTTAACTATATGCATTTATTTATTAATTATATCATTATAATTTTTCTTTTTCTTTTTCTATTATATTTTTTACGCATCCAACCTAGTTATGCAAAAAGACCTCCTATCGGCATGCTCCACCTTTGTAATCCTTTGTAACTAATATCAAACTGATTGGCCTGTATTTACCTTATTGTAGTAGACAGGAAAAGAAGGAACACTCATTGGGTCCATTCTCTTATCCTCTAATTATTTATCCTACCTAGCCTCAATGTAGTTGTGCATGGACAATGTATCACCCTTTTTGAAAACTGGGAAAAAAAATTGCCCCCCCCCCCCCCCAAGAAATAGCCATAAATCATGTGTCTACTGGCTTATCAAAAATTTTCATTAACTGTTTGCAGATTTTGAATTTACACTCTTTGAGCACTATTGGAAAATTTTTGTCTAGACCCGGGGATTTCATAAGTCTATCAATCTGTTTGACTACTTCTTTCCTTCTATTGCTGATATTTGTTAGTCTGCTTCCTTTATCCCCACTGAAGATTGGGTTACTTTCAGGTAACATATCTAACCTCTCCTTTGTAAATACCAAGAGGGTTTGTTGAGTCATGTCTCCTGTTCCCTAATTTCTTATCATACCTAGTCCCAAATTCATGTACAGTCCCAACTTAAATAATATCCTTTATTTCCAATTATCATAGATTTGAACTCATGTATTGTTTGAGTTTGGGCTATAACACCTTCTATTCCATTGTATATAATTATGCATCTATATGGGAAACTGTATTTCTTTACATCCTTTAGACATATAGTCTTTTTTAATTTGCTCCCATGACCTCTTCAATCAATGCAATCTATCCCCATTAGTGACCAGAATACTGTAATCATATCACATCTTTCTCTTCAATTGTCTTCAGTGTGAAGAAATACAATTTTTCATATAGATACATAGATAATTGGAATAGCTTAGAAGGTGGTACAGCCCAAGCTCATACAATACACGAGTTAAAATCTAAATATGATATTTGGAAATCAAGGATATAGATTAAGCTGGGATCATATAAATTGGGAGAAGAAGAAATTAAAAAAGTAGAAAATGAGAAGAACCTGGGAGTCATTATTATGAATAATATGTCTCCTGAGAAACATAGAAACAAAAATTTTGGAGAAACTTATAATTTAATTAGAACAATCAAAGTGGCATTTACATACCTGGATGAAGAAATGGTGAAGAAAATACTAGTCGCTTTGATAAGACCAAGATTGGAGTATGCAGCGACAACGTGGTCACCAAGTACAAAAAAAATGTATAACAAAACTTGAAAGAATACAAAGAGCAATTATGAAATTGGCACCAACACTCAGAACTATCATATGAAGAAAGCCTAGCAAAACTTGAGCTATAGACATAAGAGCAAAGAAGAGAGAGAGGAGACTACTTGATAACTATAGAATCATGAAAGGCATAGAAACTATTGATAGAGAAGATCTAATAAAATGGGATAGTAGAAATACAAGAGGACACGGAAAGAAAATCAAGAAAGACAGTTACAGAAGAGACTGGAAAAAGAACAGCTTTCCCCACAGGGTAATAGCTGTTTGGAATAAGTTAGATGAGAAAGTGGTGTGTGCAGAAACAATGCACGAATTTAAAAAGTCTTGATAAAATGAAATATGAAGATGGGACACCACGAGCATAGCTCCCCTTCCTGTAAAATACAACTAGGTAAATACACACATACACTTGGTGGACACGGTCGAAGCAGGATGTTCTGGAACGAATGGTCGAGCCGCTAGTTAGTGATTCACGAACGAACAAATTTGAAAGCGGACCTGGTTGTTTACATAGATATGGTGAAGTGAAAGTGAAAGCTCATTGGGGCCAAAATGTAAATGTCTTTGTATCTCCATTTTACTTTTTTTTTTTTTTTTTTTAAATTCTATTTTATTTATTTATTAATTAATTTTTTTTTTTTTTTATCAAAAATGGAAAGATGCAAAGAAACTCTGAGAGATGAAGAACCAGTGTGAATGATGTGGATGAAGATGTGGAATGTTACATGAGCTTCGTTGCTGAATAAAGTGAATACTGAAAAGAATTGTGAATCACTGTGGAGAGATCTGAACAAGGTTTGGAAATGGACTTCGACATCAAGAAATGTAGCATAATAGAATTTGGAAAAAAAAAAAAAAAAAAAAAAAAAAAAAGGACAATATAAAATCAGTACAAAGAAAGTGGGATCTGAAAAAGACTTGGGAGTAATCATCACAAATGACATTCCTCCTGATAAACAGATAAACAAAACTGTCAGAGAATCCTACAATTTGCTAAGATCAATAAAGGTGGCTTTCACTTACTTGAATAAAGAAATGGTGATGAAAATATTAGTCACATTGGTAAGGCCTAGACTGGAGTATGCTGCAACACTATGGTCAGCCAATACCAAAAAAGAATATAAAAAAAAATTAAAAGAATTCAGAGAGCAACTACAAAGATGGCCCCAACACTTCAAAACTGTCATATGAGGAGAGATTGTCAAAACTGAAATTGCCAACTCTGGAACAAAGTAGAGAAAGAGGGGACTTGCTAATGATCTATAGAATCATGAAAGGCATGGAAGTCCTTGATAGAAAAGACTTACTAAATTGGGATAAGAGAAATACAAAGGGACATGAAAAGAAACTCAAAAAGGACAGTCATAGAAGAGACCTAAAAAAAAAAACAGCTTTCCATACAACTGGACAAAACAATAGTGTGTGCAAAAACTGTACACAAATTTAAGCACAAACTAGACACTGTGAGATACAAAGATGGAACATTATGAGCATAGCTCCCCTTCCTGTAATACACAACAAGGTAAATACAACTAGGTAAATACATATACATACACAAAAGGTGACATGATTAAAATGTTCAAGTCAATAAAGGGGATAGATTACATTGATAGAAGAGATCTGATTAAAGATGGGACATGGACGAAGGAGTTGAATGTTATATGAATTTCTTCGCAGATGACGCAAAAATATTAAAGTATCAACAGAAGAGGAGTGTGACTCATTACAATTAGACCTGGACAAAATCTGGAAATGGACTCAAAGTGGGAAGTGAACTTCAGTATCAAGAAGTGTAGCATAATGAAGTTCAGAAAAAGCAAAAAACAGAATTTAAAAAAATTACAAAATTGGTGAAGAAAAAATAAAAAAGTTCACTCGGAAAGGGACCTTGAAGTGATAATCACCAAAGACGTGACACCAGATAGACATATAAACAAAATAGTTGGTGAAACCTACAACCTATTAACCCCTTCCATACGGTGATGCCTACGTAGGCGTCATGAGGAGCAAGTGGGTACGCGAGGATGCCGACGTCAGCGTCTTTATTATATTTATTGTAGTCGTACCTGTTTGACCCCCATACTCTGTAAACTGGCTTCATCATATTTTCTATGGTTATTAAAATTCACAGGTGAAAGAGAACGAGCAATAGAGCAGTGACTTTATTTTTTATAATGCAAGTATGACGCAACATCTCACGTCTGGCAGCTAATGCTGGCAGATGTGCGATGTGGCCCGTATTGAAGGGGTTAAGGTCAATGAAAGTGGCATTTGACTACATGGATGAAGAAATTAAAAAATATTAGTCACATTGATTAGACCAAAACTGGAATATGCAGTGACACTATGGACACCCAGTACTAAAAAGAATATAAGGAAACTAGGAAGAATACAAAGAGCAACAACAAAGTTGGCACCAGCTCTTTCCAAATTAATATATGAACAAAGATTATCGAAATTAGAACTACCAACACTAGAGCAAATAAGAGAAAGAGGTGATCTGCCGACTATATTTAGAATCATGAAAGGAATGGAAATCCTTGACAGAAAAGATTTACTAAAAAATAACAATGGAAAAACAAGAGGTCATGAAAAGAAACTCAAAAAGGACAACTACAGAAGAGATCTGAAAAGAATAGTTTCCCACACAGAGTGCTGGATATATGGAATAACTTAGATAAAGAAAGTGTGTGCAAATACTATTCAAGATTTTAAGAAAAAAATTGATGCTGAAAGATACAAAGACAGGTCACCAAGAGCATAGCTCCCTTCCTGTATAATACAACTAGGTAAATACAGGTCAGGTCTCTTTTGTAACTGTCTTTAGTTTCTTTTCGTGTCCTCTTGTTTCTCTTATGTCCCACTAAGTCATCTCTATCGAGAATTTCCATCCCCAGAATTATGAAAGGGATGGAAATTCTTGATAGAGACAACTTATTAAAGTGAGACAGAAGAGAAACAAGAGGACACGAAAAGAAACTAAAGAAAGACAGTTACAGAAGAGACCTGAAAAAAAAATAGCTTCCCACACAGAGTGATTGATGTCTGGAACAAACTGAATGGAGAAACAGTGAATGCCAGAACTATACATGATTTTAAGAATAAACTGGATGTGGAGATATATGAAAACAGGTCACTACGAGCATAGCTCGTCCCGTAAAATACAACTAGGTAAATACACACACTAACACTAAAGGGGACAGATTGCATTGACAGAAGAGATCTCTTGATTAAGGATGAGAGGGCTTTAAGGGGTCATGGGAACAAATTAAGAAAGATCACATGTTTAAAGAATGTGAAGAAATACAGTTTTCCACATAGATTCATAAATACTTGGAATAGCTTAGAAGGTGAATGGCCTAACCTGGAACAATACATGAATTAAAATCTAAATATGATAAGTAACTCAAGGATATAAATTAAGTTGGAACTGTGTATGAAATTGGAGAGTAGCATTGCTCCTTTCCTGTATACTACAATTAGATAAATGAAATTATGTGAATACACACATTAAGGGCCAATAATGGGTACCTGCTAGAGGTTGTTCAGTAAGATGGGTAGCAGAGAGGATCATGTCCTGATATTATTAGGTAAATACACACACACACACACACTAAGGGCTAATATAAGTAACAGCTGTAGGTGGTCCAGCAAGATGGACAGCAAAGAGGATCATCTCCTAATACCATTTTCAAAACTTGTCAACCCTCTCACTTTTACTTAGAGGTATAGGCCCAGTGGAATGGTACTTGGTCCCCAGACTAGCATCAAGATCACTATAATTTTCAATTATATTTCCTCCACCTTTTCACATAAAGAGACCTACCAACAACTGCTCCCTTCCTCCCAATACTTTCAGCTGGTAATGTAGATACATTCTTACTTTGATGCAACACATACAGTCTAATGCTTCTTCCCAGATTTATCTACAGGCAGTCCTAAGGATCACTGCCAGCCACTGTAGGGTCACAGGCTTTCAATAATTAAAACTTTGAGGCAACATTACTCACATGTTCTAGTATCTCTGATGTCCTTACCCACCTAGTTCCCATTTGTGCATCTGTTATGGGTGCATTGTATACTTCTAAAACCTTTGTTTAGTAATTCTTTCATTGAACTATGAGCCAAGTTATGTGCATGACAGAACTGCATTACTCATACTAGAAAACATTAAGAAAGAAATATCATATTGATGTAGATAAATTGTCCATTTAATGCTATTTTTTAATACTCATATTTTTTCAAAATTATGATCATAACAATATAGACTATTACAATTCCCATTTTGTCATGAATACTATAATCTTTTTGATGTCACTACCATGTTGTATATAGCAAAGTAGAGTGGCAAGTACACCTGATTTTGCCTACTACAATATCGTAATTGCAAAAATGCCACTCATGAATTGTCTTATATGACAGTAACTACAAGGGAGAGTAAAAAATTACATGCATTTTTGCCATAACATGTCTTTATCATTGTCACACTAAATTCTGCACACATGCATGCTTATAGTTGGTACTGTTGTGGTTACATGATCAAAGTTTGAGCCTGATTGTGTAAACATGGCTGCTCCACTAGCACTATGACCCAAGGAAGAACAAAGAGCAGTGACCCGATTTCTCTAGTTGGAAGGTGTGTCTTCGGCTGAAATTCATCAGAGGCTTTTAGTACAATACAGGGACAGTACTGTATAGAAGTGTGTTTGAGTGGATCAAGAAGTTTAAAAGTGGCTGGACAAGTAGACGCATGAAGAGGAGTAGGACGCCTGTCAACCTCCATCACTGATGAGAAGATTTGGCAACCTCAAGAGACGATAATGGCAAACCAGCGAGTTATCAGTGAGCTTGTCCTCTGCAGATTAGTCATGATTCTGCCTATCAAATTATCCATGATGAGCTCAGCTTTCATAAAGTCTGTACAAGATGAGTGGCAAGGGAGCTTACTGCAGAGCACAAGAGCAAACTTCTTGAGGTCTGCCACACTTGTCCAGCTACTTTTAAACTTCTCAGTCCACTTGTACACACATGTATGCAGTAGTGCACTGTCCCCATATTGTGCTAAAAACCTCCAACAAATTTCAGCCCTTGACACACCTGACGAGAGAAATTGGGTCACTGCTGTTTGCTCTACCTTGGTGTATACTACTACTGGAGCAGCCATTTTTATACCATAAAGATAGAAAGCAAAATGGCATGATCAGGCTCAAACTTTGATCATGTGATCACAACAGTACCAACTATAAGCATGCATGCACAGAATGCAGTGTGACAATAATAAAGATATGTTATGGCAAAATTGGAGATAATTTTTTACTCTCCCTTGTATATGATTATACATTCAGTGCAGGTATTCCGTTATATTGTCTGTCAATAAATTAAAGACTACAGGTACACAAGTCAGATTTTGTAAAAAAAAAAAGATGGATTTAGTTACTGTAATTTTCCATTTTTCCTTAATGGATATATGACCTTAATTTTCTAAAAGTTCACTTATAAGATATACCGGTAATTGTTTTTGGAGATGTGCATAACTTGTCATGTGACCATTACTTGTTTTGAGCTTATTTCCTTGTCAAGTTTCCTCCAATTCATGTTGTACACCATAACCATTTATGTTTGTTGAATAATAATAGGGTGTTTAGTAAATATAATGCATACTAAATTGACTTGATTCACATGTAAGGAAATAGGGAAAGTAATAAACCATGAGGATATATATGGTTGGCTACAGTATTAGATTGTCAACCACCTGTGTCCATGAGGTATGAATGGGCTTTACTCTTAGCAATGACTGGTATGTCCAACAATGATGGTGTAGTAACATGGATATCTTGGGCTACTTTCACAAAGTTTCAAACAAAACATAAACAACTTAGTCTTCACAAAAATGCTAATGAATCTACCCTACCTGATAATAAAAGAATCTAAAGTTATAATTTATTATTACTCTTTGGTGTTGGTATTCTACACTATTCACTGCAGGCTCCACCAAATCTGCTGGAAGCTCATTACAGTGATTTGACAAAAGACTGGTGATGCTTGCAATCAAAACCACACATAAGCATAAGATATATAATAAAAACAGTTTTCAAATCATGCCATATTGGTCATTATGCTAAACTGGAATTTTCCTATTGAAGAGAGGAAAAGAGTTTATTATTTAAATTTGTGTAATGCTCTTGGGCCTGGCTGCAAGCTACACCATTCAGGTATTCAACTCCATAGAAATAACACTGTAGACAAATGAAACAACTTTTGAAATTTCCTAGTATTACACCAGCACAGGTACAATGCTAATGATGTAAGTCTAATTTTATAATCACAACTGGTTTGGCTTCAAAGCTCTTGGACAGGACCTGGTGGTGGTTACTTGAGTGCTCCATGACAAACAAGTGCAAGTTGTCAGGCTAGTATCTGTTCAAGACTGCTTTGGAAATTTTATGATTATGCCTTGAGTATCAACTTGTCTATTGCTTATAGCCAAGCAAATGCTTTGCTAATCAACTATTGCAATGTCTGTGTAACCAGTTTCTGTGTGTATATGTATTTACCTAGTTGTATTTTATGGGAAGAGAGCATGTGTGTGTGTGTGTGTATGTATTTACCTAGTTGTGTTTTACGGGAAGGGAGCTATGCTCGTGGTGACCCATCTTTGTATCTTTCAGCATCAAGTTTTTTCTTAAAATTTTGAATAGGATTTGCACACACTGTTTCTTTATCTAAATTATTTCAGGTATCCAGTACTCTGTGTGGGAAGCTTTTTTTCAGATCTCTTCTATAGTTATCTTTTTTGAGTTTCTTTTTGTGTCCTCTTGTTTTTCCATTGTCCCATTTTAGTAAATCATTCCTATCAAGGATTTCCATTCCTTTCATGATTCTATAGATAGTAGATCTCTTTCTCTTCTTTGCTCCAATGTTGGTAATTCCAATTTGGACATTCTTTTCAGTCTCGGTTATTTTTTCCTTTGCTTCATTTCTAAGTTCCTTTTGTTTTTCTTTTTCTTCATCACTCATTTCTTTTTTTATCTATACATTTTTGTAATGTTCATTATTTGCTAGTTTTGTTGTTCTAGATATTACTTCCTCTGCAATCATTTGTGACCCAAGTTTTACTTTTAGTGGCCTATATTATTTTTCTTTTGAGTATCTACCTATTCTACATGTCTCTTCAATTTCTTTATACTTTGTCCCTCTTCTTGAATCTCTTTCAGAATTTCTTTAGTGATCTCTTTTTCCTCTTTTTCTCTCTTGATATCTAGGAACATGCTTCTCTTTAATACCATAGATTACAATGCACTTTTTTTTTCCACTGTGTCCCTGACCAAATTACCTTTCTCTTTAATCACTTGGATTACCATTTCCTTAGCATTTCTATAAAAGATAATTTTTGACTTTCCTCTTTCCACTGTTTATTTCTTGGAAGTCATTTTCTTTTATCTTTTCTTCCACTTTCTAGGTCACTGCCTGCATTTGATCCTTCATCTCTTTCTTTAATGCCCCATTCCTATTCATATCTTCATTTTTCAATCTTTTATTTTCTCCCTTTATCCTATTTAGTTCCATTTTCAACTCATCTATTTCCCTCTTATTTTCTTCATTGCCCTTTCTTAATAGGGCTACTTTGTATAAAATTTTGCATTTACATTTAAATTTGATTATTTCATCTAACAAGTCATTGATTTCCCTATTTATTATATCTTTAAATCTGGGTTTTCTTTCCATATCTATCCCTCTCTACATACTAGTATAGAATGTGTATTTACCTAATTGTATTTACCTAGTTGTATTTTATGGGAAGGGGAGCTACGCTCATTGTGTCCTGCCTTTGTATCTCACAGTGTCTAGTTTGCTCTTAAATTCATGAATGGGTTTTGCACACACTATTTTTTTTTGTCCAGTTTGTTCCAAGTGTCCACCACTCAATGTGGGAAATGTTCTTCAGATCTCCTCTATAACTATGTTTTTTGAGTCTCTTTCCATGTCCTCTTGTCCCAGTTTAACAATTCCACTCTGTCAAGTATTTCTGTGCCCTTCATGATTCTATAGATGGTCAGTAGGTCGTCTCTCTCTTTGCTCGAGTCGGTAACTCCAATTTAGCCAGTCTCGCTTCATTTGACAAGTTTGTAAGTGCAGGGGGCTATTTTTGTGGCTGCTCTCTGGATTCTATTTTCTTTATATTCTTTTTGGTACTGTTTTTGCTTTTTCCAAACTCCATTATGCCACACTTCTTGATATTGAAGTTCACTTCCCACTTTTGAGTCCATTTCCAGATTTTGTCCAGGTCTGATTGTAATGAATCACAGTCCTCTTCTGTTGACACTTTCTTTGATATTTTTGTGTCATCTGCGAAGAAATTCATATAACATTCAATTCCTTCATCCATGTCATTTATGTATATGGCAAATATGATTGGAGCCAGCACTGACACTTGTGGAACACCCCTTATCTTTCTTCCCATTTTGAGTATTTGTCTCTAATTACTACCCTCATTTTTCTCCCAGTCAGGAAATCTTCCATCCATTCTACTAAATTACCTGTGGTGCCACCTATTGATTCTAATTTTCTTATTAATTTCTTGTGTGGTACTTTGTCAAATGCCTTTTGTAGGTCTAGATAGGCACAGTCTGCCCATCCATCCCTCTCATCTATTATATCTCGAGTAGAAGCAGATTAGGTGTGTTGTACATGATCTTTGTCTCAATTCAAATTGCCTTGGGTTTAGTATAGATTTTTCTTCCAGGTGTTTAACCCATCTATTTTTGATCACTTTTTCACCTATTTTAGCTACTGTGCTTGTTAGGGAGACCAGTCTGTAGTTAGCTGGATTTTCCTTGTTTCCTCCTTTATATATTGGTACAATGTTTCCATTTTTCTAGTACCTTTCCTTCTTTGAGCAAGCATTAGATCATAGTGTGTATTTTATCTGTTAATTCCTCTACGCATTCCTTGAGCATCCAATTTGCAATTCCATCCAGACCATGTTATTTTCTAACATCAAGTTTTTTTTATTTGGTCGCTGATTTCTTTCTTTGTTACAGTTATTTCCTTCATTGGGGGGATTTCTGTCTCTCTATTCCCTCATAGTTAGGTGTGTTCTCAATTGTGAATACTGATTTGAAGTGGTTGCTCATAACTTCTGGCATTTCTTGTTCTGTGTATTCATGACTTCCTTGGTGCAGCTTTTCTATTTTTGTTTTGTTTTGTATTTACGTAGTTTTATTATATGGAAAGAGAGCTATGCTCATAGTGACCCGTCTTTGTATCTTTCATTATCTAGTTTGTTCTTAAATTCTTGTATAGTTTTTGCACACACTGTTGCCTCATCCAATTTGTTCCAGATATCTACACTCTGTGAGGGAAACTTTTCTTTTTCAGATCTTTTCTATAACTATCCTTTTTGAGTTTCTTTTCGTGTCCTTTTGTTTTCTTTTATCCCACTTTAATAAATCTTCTCTGTCAAAGACTTCCATCCCTTTCATAATTTTGTTAATGGCCAATAGATCTCCTCTTTCTTTGTTCCAGGGTTGGTAGTTCCAATTTGGACAATCTTTGTTCATATGTCACTTTAGAGTGTTGGAGTCATCTTTGTTGTTGCTCTTTGGATTCTTCCTAATTTCTTAATATTCTTTTTTGTGCTGGGTGTCCATAGTGTCTCAGCATACTCCAGTCTTAGTCTTATTAGTGTGACTAATATTTTCTTTACCATTTCCTCATCCAAGTAGTCAAAAACCACTTTCATTGATCTTAGTAAAATGAAGGTTTCTCTGACTATTTTGTTGATAAGCTTGTCTGGTGACATGTCTGCTGATAATTACTACTAGGTCCCTTTCCAAGCTAACTTTTTTTTTGCTATCCTTCTATCAATTTTATTTTGCCCTGATATTTTATTTTTACTTTTTTCAAACTCCATTTTACTACATTTCTTGATGTTGAAGTTCACACTTTTGACTCCATTCCCAGACTTTATCCAGGTCTCTCTCTAGTGATTCACAATCTTCCCCTGTACTTTCTTCAGTAGTTTTGCATCATCTGCAAAGATGTTCATATAACATTCCACACCTCATCCATGTCATTTATATATATAGCAAACATTAACAGAACCAGTACAGAACCTTGTGGGACTCCACTTATCATTTCTTCCCAGGTTGAGTTTTTGTCTCTAACTACCACCCTCATTTTTCTCCCATTCAAGAAATCTTCCATCCATTTCAATAACTTTCCTTGTACACCAATTATTTTGTTTTTTCTTAGTATATTTATGTTACTTTATCAAATGCTTTTTGTAAATCTAGGAAAGCACAATTAGCCCATCCATCCTTTTCTTGCATTATTTCTATTAGCCTCGAGTAAAAAACAAATCAAATTAGTAGCACATAATCTTCTGTGTGTAAGACTAAATTGTCCTTTGCTGAATTTATATTGTCCTGATATTATTTTTTTACTTTTTTGAACTTGCATTATACTACATTTCTTAATGTTGAAGTTCACTCCCCACTTTTGACTCCATTCCCAGACTTTGTCCAGATCTTTCTGTAGCGATTCACAGTCTTTTCCATACTTACTTTCTTTAGTAGTTTTGCAGTGGCTGCAAAGAAGTTCATGTAACATTCTACAACTTCATCTATGTAATTTATATATATGGGAAACATTATTGGAGCCAATACTGAACCCTGTAGGACCCCACTTATCCTTTCTTCCCAGGTCGAGTTTTTATCTCTGAGCACCACTTGCATTTTTCTCCCATGCAAGAAATCTTCCATCCATTTCTGTAATTTTCCATGTACACTAGGGTGCCAATAGCCATCTAAGGCAATTTTTGAAAGTTGTGATTTTTTCACCAACTTTTGTGGAATTCTGTATTGTGTTGAGACACTATTATGTGGAAAGTTTAAGGAGGATTGGTTAATATTTAGTGGTGGCGGAATGACTTTAAAGTTTTCTATCTTCCCACAGGTCATGACTACCCAAAAGAGTGAGATTTGGTTAGTAGGACATAGCACTGAGTACATAACTGGCACCAAGCTCCCAAGGCCCTAAGCCCCCAAGCCAAGGAGATGCCCTCTGCCGCTTTTTCTTCTATCACAAGGATCAAAAGAAAACTGTTCCTAACAGTGCTGTGGAGGAGGTCAAGAAAGTTTTGGACTTCTGGCTCTGAGCCCGGATTCCGGTGATGGTAGAAATGAGCATCAGGAGAAAGTTTGTTTCCCTCTTTGAAGAGTGGAAGGTTCTGTAGACCATCAAGGAGGACAAGGACTTCCTCATGGCGCAGTGGGAGAAGGGGAGACGGGGTTCCATGGTGGGGCATGACAAGAAGTTGGAAGCTGGGGTCTGTCGACAAGAGAACTGCTGCATGTGGTGGACGCAAACGGTTGTCGATGGCAGAGGAGACCATGGAATTGGAGTCCTCCTCGTCTGCATCCTCCAGTCCAGTCTGTCCCTCCTCGACCTCCTCATCTGGTGACGAAGGAGCCTCACTGCCCAAGCAAGCGAGAATGCGGGGGACCAAGATGGTAATGTTCCCTGATCTAGTCAGCGCACTGGATCGGATGGGAGTCAGCAGCCATCAGGCTCTTAAAATCATAGCCACAACGGCAAGTAGCTTGGGCCATGATCCCCAGGAACTTGTCCTCAACCCATAGTCCATCTGAAAGGCAAGAGCCAAGTACTGGGCGTCGCTGGCGGGAGAAATCAAGGAGGCATTCAATCTGCAGACTCCCCTCACCGTCCACTGGGACGGTAAAATCGTCTCTCAAGATGACGGATCTCAGGCCGACCGGCTCGCCATCATTGTCATCGGTAAAGGTGTGGAGAAAATCTTGGGTGTTCCAAAGCTGCGTGATGGGACAGGTGAGGCTGCCGCCACAGCTATCTTTGAGTGCCTGAAGGACTGGGGAATCAGTGATTGTGTCATAGGGATGTGCTTCAACACCACCAGTGCAAACACTGGCAATGTCAACGGAACCTGCACCTTACTGCAGGAAAAGATGGAGCAGCCCCTATTCTCATTCGCCTGCTGTCACCACATGCACGAACTTCTAGTAGAAAAGGCTTTTGCCTTGTGCTTGGGACCCTCTTCTGGCCCTGAGATCAACCTCATTTTGCAATTCAAGTACTGGCAGTTCATCAATTGTTCAGCAATCCAGCCTCTTTCTGACCTCCCTGAGACCTTGGCTGCCAAGAGGGAAGCCATCATTGAATCCCTGAATGCCATCATGATCCAAAAGCAGCCCCAAGATGATTACAGGGAATTGGCAGAGCTCACCATCACCTTCCTTGGAGGTGCCATCCACCACCGAGCATGGTGGATGGCATGCAAAATCTACTCCTTGAAGATGTTGCTGTTCAGAGAGCAGATCACCAACTTGGTCATGCTTGGGGAGATCGCAGGCCTCAAGCACTTCTCCTTCATCATATCTGAGGTCTACATCATCTGCTGGTTTGAGTCCACGCTCCCCACCTACACCTCGGCCAATGATCTCCAACTCAGAAAGGACCTCCTGGAATACCATGATTCTCCTCTTGGAAAGGCATGCTTCAAGGTACTGAACCATCATTTCTGGTATCTGAGTGAACACCTGATCAGCCTGTCCCTCTTCGACCCGCTGCTCTCTCCCTCTACCAAACAAGCCATTGCCCAAGCCATCCTGCACTGAGAAGGAGCAGAGAAAGCCCCCAAATGAATCAACATTCCAGAAGAGAGTGTAACAATGGCAATGTTGTCTTCGTTTGCCTCTAAGAGGCCTCGATGCCTCCTGGATATTCTTGGTATCTGGCTGGACTTCCTTTCCACAAATCCAAGGAAGTGGGAAGCGGAGAAGACGTTTGGTGACACCTGCCGCCTCATACAAGGAATGCATGTGGCCAACGACACGGCAGAGCGAGGGGTGGCGCTGATGCAAGCGTTCAATCTTCGCATGACGAAAGACGAGGAACAGCACCAGTTCCTCCTCCAGGTTCATTGAAGACCACTGCCACCACCAGCCCAGCACCTCCTCTAAGGAAACCCTCCCTTGGCCAGCATGGTGACAATGAGTGGGGTGGTCTCCCATAATACCTCCCCAACTAAGGGACTAATACTGCAAGTGCGCAGCACAGGGGGACCAGCGGGCTGCTGGGGGAAGGAACATTTTGCCGAAAAAGGGCAGAATATTGCCATGAAGCACTTGAAAAGATGACTTCCCTTACATAGCTGAAGGTGGAATTACAAAATCATCATCTGTCACCCCTAAATATCACCCAACCATGCTGAAAATTTGCATGTGGTAGTTCCTCAGTATAATGCAGAATCCCAATAAGGTATGATAAAAAATTCCAACTTTTTATTTTTATTGGCATCCTAGTGTACAGCCCCTGTTGTTTCAAGTTTGTTTTCTTAATAGTTTTTTGTGTGGTACTGTATCATGCCTTTTGTAAGTCCAGAAAAGCACAGTCTGCCCATCCGTCCCTTGCTAGCATTATATCTATTAACCTTGAATAAAAACAAGTTAGTGGCACATGAACTTCCCTGTCTAAAACTGAAATGTTTTTGATTTAGTATATTGTTATCTTCCAGATGTTTAGTCCATCTGCTTTTGATAACTTTTTCACAGATTTTAGCTATTGCACTTGTAAGGGAGACCAGTCTATAGTTTGTGCTTTTACCTATTTACCTAGTTGTATTATACGGGAAGGGAGCTATGCTTGTAGTGACCCATCTTTGTATCTCTCAGCATCTAGTTTGTTCTTAAATTCTTGTATGGTTTTTACACATAATATTGTTTTGTCCAATTTGTTCCAGAAACACTGTGTGTGGGAAACTATTTTTTTCAGATCTCTTTTATAACTATCCTTTTTTAGTTTCTTTTCTTGTCCTCTGTTTCTCTTTTATCCCACTTTAATCAATCTTCTCTGTCAAAGGACTCCATACCTTTCATGATGCTGTAAATAGCTAATAGATCTCCTCTTTCTCTTCTTTGTTCCAGGGTTGGTAGTTCCAGTATGTGTGTGTGTATTTACCTACCTAGTTGTATTTTACAGGAAGGGGAGCTATGCTTGTGGTGTCCCATCTCTGTATCTTGCCATGTCTAATTTGTCCTTAAATTTGTGTATTGTTTTTGCACACAATATTGTTTTGTCAAGTGTGTTCCATATATCCACTATTCCGTGGGGAAAGCTCTTCTTTTTCAGGTCTCTTCTATAACTCCTTTTTGAGCTTCCTTCCATGTCCCCTTTTGTTTCTCTTATCCCAATTTAGTGTCTTCTCTATCCAGGACTTCTATACCTTTCTTAATTGTGTAGATGGTCAACAAATCACCTCTTTCTCTTCTTTGTTCCAGAGTCAGTAATTCTAGTTTTGACAATCTGTCTTTATATGAGAGTTTTGATAGTGTTGGGGTCATCTTCATAGTTGCTCTCTGAATCCTCTCAATTTTCCTTTATTCTCTTCAGTATTGGGTGACTATAATGTCACTGTGTACTCCAATTTTGGCCTTATCAGTGTGACTAGTATTTTCTTTACCATTTCTTTGTCTAAGTAAGTAAAAGCTACTTTTATTGATCTTAGCAAGTTATAGGTTTTGCTGCCAATTTTGTTTATATGTTTGTCAGGGGACATATCCTTTGTGATGATTAAGCCCAGGTCTTTTTTAGATTTCACTTTCTTTACATCCTTTGCACCAATATTATATTGTCCTGATATCCTTTTTTTTTTTTTTTTTTTTTTTCCCAAATTCCATTATGCTACATTTCTTAGTGTTGAAGTCCACTTCCACTTTTTTTCTCTAAATTCCATTATGCTACATTTCTTAGTGTTGAAGTCCACTTCCCTACTTTGACTCCATTCCTAAACTGTGTTCAGATCTCTGCAGTGATTCACGGTCTGTTTTAGTACTCACTTTCTTTAACAGTTTGTGTCATCTGTGCATGTATTTACCTAGCTGTATTATATGGGAAGGGGAGCTATGCTCATGGTGACCCGTCTTTGTATCTCGCAATATCTAGTTTGTTCTTAAATTCTTGTACAGTAGTTGCACACACTATTGTTTAGTCCAATTTGTTGCAGACGTCCACCACCACTGTGTGGATTTTTTTTTTTTTTTTTTTTTCCCCTCAGATCTACTATAACTCCTTTTTGAGTTTCTTTTCATGTCCCCTTGTTTTTCCTCTATCTCACTTTAATAAGTCTTCTCTGTCAAGGGCTTCCATGCCTTTCATGATTCTGTAAATGGCCAAATGATCACCTCCTTTCTCTTCTTTGTTCCAGGGTTGGTAGTTCCAGTTTAGACAATCTTTGCTCATATGTTGTGTGTGGATTCACTTAGTTGTATTTACCTGTGAATTTACCTACCTCACATTGAATTTACCTATTTACCTACCTCACACTGGAGTCACAGGCCACATAAGGCCTCTTCCAGTAAACTTCAACTGTAATGAATTTGAAGCTAGGTATGATAGATTAGAGAGTAGGAGGATGGACCCAGCAAGCATTGGTCCAGGATTGGAGCCATGCTCAAAGGGTACTGTCTTCTTGCCTCCACTCAGCAAACTTTAAACTTTGCCTTAAATTCACCTATGGTGTTGGCTTGGATTATGTTTCCATCCAACTTGTTCTATAAGTCTATATTTTTAAATAGAAAAATGTACTTCCCGACATCTTTCAAACAAGTTTTTAACTATAACCTGTTGTTGATCTTTCTTCCTATACCAGCAAATCTTCTCTGTGCATTTTTTCTATGGTTTTCTCTGTTCTATCATTATCATGTTGCCTTTCTTCACACTTCTAATGTAGGAAGTCCTAGTTGCTTCCACCTTTCCTCATACATTTTGTCATTTAGACTAGGGATCATCTTGATTCTGCCGTCATTCTATTCTGTTTTTTTTTGTATCTTTCTTTAGGTGTGGTGATCACACCATCACTGCATATTCTGGTTTGTAATGAATCTATGTAGCTATGTTAATAATACCACTGCAGTAATGATATCACCATGTGTATTTACCTAGTTGTATTATATGGGAAGGGAGTTATGCTTGTGTTGGTCTGTCTTTGTATCTTTCAGCATCAAGTTTTTTCTTAAAATCTTGAATAGTGTTTGCACACACTGTTTCCTAATCTTATTTATTCCAGGTTCCACCACTCTATGTGGGAAGCTATTCTTTTTTCAGATCTCTTCTATGATTATCCTTTTTGAGTTTATTTTCATGTCCTCTTGTTTTTCTGTTGCCCCATTGTCTGTGTGTGTGATTCACCACAGTCTTGGATCATGTTGGTCATCCAGTTGACAACTATTACCTATAGATGTGAGCTCAGAGCTCATATATATAGCCCAATCTATGGATAATGCTGTGGCCTCAAACACACACCCAAACTCCTTGGAAAGTTGGAGTGCTGGCTTGTAGTGCAGAAATGCTGAACTTTTTTCAGCCTAGGGAGAGACTTGAACCTGGGCTGCTGCATTGGCAATTGAGAATGATACCACTGCACCATTGAATTGTGTGTTTGTATGCACATACAGTATATGCTTGCCTAATTGTATTTACCTAATTTATAATGTCTCATATTCTCAATCCAAGATTTGTGTATGGTTTTAGTTTCTCCTATACTGGAGAACTAACAGCACATTTCAATGCAGTAGTGATTGCATGGCAGCATGTTCTATGCAGTAATGATTGCATGGCAGCATGCAGCCAATGCTTTAGGGACTGTTTTGAGTTGCCCATACAGACTGGAATCACAAATCATTTATCTATGTTGGAGTTAAATCTCTATTCATAGAGGAATGATGCTACTTTTGTACTACAATTGTCCCTCCTTTATGCTGTTCCCTTGAAACAGCCTTTTACCATTTCTATGACTTCTTTGTATCCCCTGAAGTAGGTGAAAAAAAATCTACCACTGATTCCCATGTGAGTTGTACAAGGTGACAAAGTGGAATGGAGTGATGGGACTAGGGATCCTGCTCTATGTATGTTCATCCTATGAGAAGTCAAAGCATAAGGGGGTATGGGAGAGCTTCAACCAGAACCCCACATTCTGGGTCATTTAATGTGCATGGTTGTGGTACAGATGACAGCAAAAGGGAAGAGATAGGCAATATGCTTGTTAGAAGGAAGATGGATGAGTTAACATTAAGTGAATCTAAGATGAAAAGGAGGGGCAATTTTGAGTTTGGGAGTGTGGTGGGGAGTGTCAGGAGTGATAAGGGAGCAAGGGAGGGAAGGAGTAGCTTTGCTGGTAGGTAATAAGATAGGAAAGTGCATGGTGGAGTTGGGAGAGGTATCTTCAAGGTTGAAGTGGGTGAACATGAAATTAAGGTGAGAGATGTGGGTTTATGTAAACACTTATGGGCCTGGTAGTCAAAAGGCACTTTCATTGATCTTAATAAATTGAAAGTTTCTCCAACTAATTTGTTGATATGTTTGGTGCCATGTCATTGGTGATAGTTACTCCTAGGTCCCTTTCTGAGTTGGTTTTTTAACTTTGTACCAATTTTACATTGTCCCGATATTCTATTTTGGTTTTTCCAAATTCTATTATACTACATTTCTTGATATTGAAATTCACTTCACACTTCTGACTCCATTTCCAGATTTTGTCAAGGTCTTCTTGTAGTGATTTGCAATCTTCCTCTGTACTTACTCTCTTTAGTATTTACCTAGTTGTATTATATGGGAAGGGAGCTATGCTCGTGGTGGCCCGTCTTTGTATCTTAGCATCAAGTTTTTTTTGCATCATCTGCAAAGAAGTTCATATAACATTCCACGCCTTCATTTATATATATATGGCAAACATTATTGGAGCCAATACAGATCCTTGTGGGAGTCCACTTATCATTTCTTCCCAGTTTGAGTTCTTGTTTCGTAGTACCACCTTAATTTTTCTCCTCTTCAAGAAATCTTTCTTCCATTCCAATAACTTTCCTTGTATTCCATTTGTTTAAATTTTTTTTAGTAGCTTTTTGTATGGTACTTTGTCAAATGCCTTTTGTAAATCTAAGAAGGCACAATCTGCCCATCTGTTCCTTTCTTCAATTATTTCTATTAGCCTTGAGTAAAAGCATTTTAAGTGTGTGTATTTACCTAGTTATATCACACGGGAAGGGAGCTATGCTTGTAGTGACCCGTCTTTGTATCTTTCAGCATCAAGTTTGTTCTTAAATTCTTGAATAGTATTTGCACACACTATTGCCTTATCTAATTTATTCCAGGTATCCACCACTCTGTGTGGGAAACTACTCTTTTTCAGATCTCTTCTATAATTATCCTTTTTGAGTTTCTTTTCATGTCCTCTTGTTTTTCTATTGTCCCACTTTGATAAATCATCTCTATCTAGGATTTCCATTCCTTTCATGATTCTATGAATAAAAGATCTCTTTCTCTTTGTTCCAGAGTTGGTAGTTCCAATTTGGACAATCTTTGTTCATATGTCAATTTGAAGAGTGTTGGTGCCATCTTTGTTTTTACTCTTTGTATTCTTTCTAATTTCTTTATATTCTTTATAGTACTGGGTGTCCATAGTGTCGCAGCATACTCCAATTTTGGTCTTATCAGTGTAAATAATATTTTCTTGACCATTTTCTCATCCAAATAGTCAAATGCCACTTTCATCGACCTTAGTGGGCTGAAGGTTTCTCTATTTTACCGATATGTTTGTCTGGTAACATTTCTTTGCTGATTATTACTCCTAGGTCCCTTTCTGATCTCACTTTTTTGACTTCTTCACCAATTTTATAATTCCTCGATATTCTATTTTTATTTTTTCCAAACTCCATTATACTACATTTCTTGATGTTAAAGTTCACTTCCCACTTTTGGCTCCATTTCCAGATTTTATCTAGGTCTATCTGTGCTGATTCACAATCTTCCTCTGTACTTCCTTTTTTTAGTATTTTTATGTCATTTGCAAAGAAGTTCATGTAACACACCACACCTGCATCTATAATTTTCCTTTAATGCCACCTATTGATTCCATTTTTCTTATTAGTTTTTTGTGTGGTACTTTATCAAATACCTTTCGTAGATCTAGAAAAGCATAGTCCATCCATCCATCCCTTTCTTGTATTATTTCTATTAGTCCCGAGTAAAAGCAAATCAAGTTTGTGGTACATGATCTTCCTTGTCTAAATCCAAATGATTTTGGATTTAGTATATTTTTTCCTTCCAGATGTTTAGCCCATCTACGTTTGAGAACTTTTTCATATATTTTTGGTATTGTGCTTGTAAGGGAGACTGGTCTGTAGTTGGTTGGATTTTCCTCATTCCCTCCTTTATATATTGGTACAATATTTGTATTTTCCCAGTCCTGTGGTACCTTTCCTTCCTTGAGTGAGTAGTCAATTATCTTGTATATTTTGTCTGTCAACTCATCTATGCATTCTTTCAGTATCCAATTTGCCATTCCATCTGGACTATGTGATTTTCTGACATCAAGGTTTTTTTTTTATTTGGTCTCTGATTTCCTTCTGTGTTACAGTTATTTTCTTCATTGGGGGGATTTCTCTCTCTCTATTTCCTCACAGTTAGGTGGATTTCCAATTATGAATACTGATTTGAAATGATTGCTCATAATTTTAGCCATTTCTAGTTCTGTATATTCATAAATTCCCTGGCACAGCTTTTCCATTTCTTGTTTATTTTTTAGTTTACCATTTACATACCTGTAAAATAGTTTAGGTTGTTCCTTGCATTTTTCTATTATGTCTCATAGTTTCTCTTTTCATCTCTGCCTATTTTTACGTAACCATTTCTTAGTTTGATGTATGTTTGCCATTTACTGTTTTTTTGTTTTTCCATCTTTTCCAAGCTTTGTCTCTTATCTTTAGCCTCACTGTATTTTTTGTTGTACTAGCTTTTTATGTGTACTCTTTCTTGCTTTTGTGGTACATATTTGTTCGCTCCCTCATTATAAATTTCTTTTAGTGTATTCCATTTCTCTTGTTTCTTCATTAAGGAATATTTCCCAGTTTGCATTACAAAAGAATTTTTTGAGTTTCTCAAAATTAGCTTTGTTGTACATTAGTCTTCCTTTTCTGTTTCTTATTTCTTCTTGAGTCCATTTGAATTCTATTAGTACATGGTCACTCTTTCCTATTGGAGTTTTGTAATCAATTCTGTCCACAATTTCAGGTTCTGACATAAATATTAAATCCAATCTCGGTGGTTCCTCATTGATTCTGAATCTGGTATTTTCTTTTATCCACCTAGTCATTGTGTATTCAATGGTCATATCTGTATCTAAATTATTCCAGGTATCCATTACTCTGTGTGGGAAGCTTTTTTTTTTTCAGATCTCTTCTATAGTTATCCTTTTTGAGTTTCTTTTTGTGTCCTCTTGTTTTTCCATTGTCCCATTTTAGTAAATCATTCCTATCTAGAATTTCCATTCCTTTCATGATTCTATAGTCAGTAGATCTCCTCTTTCTCTTCTTTGCTCCAGAGTTGGTAGTTGCAATTTGGACAATCTTTGTTCCTATGTTAATTTGGAAAGAGTTGGTGCCAACTTTGTCGTTGCTCTTTGTATTCTAATTTCTTTATATTCTTTTTAGTACTGGGTGTCCATAGTGTTGATGCATACTCCAGTTTTGGTCTTGTTAGTGTAACTAATATTTTTTAATCATTTCCTCATCCAAATAGTCAAATGCCATTTTCATTGACTTTGGTTGAAGATTTCTCCAACTATTTCATTGATATGTTTGTCTGGTGTCATGTGTGTGTATTTACCTAGTTGTATTTTATGGGATGAGAGCTATGCTTGTAGTGAACTATTTTCATATCTCTCCACATCCAGTTTGTTCTTAAAATCTTGTATAGTTTTGGCACTCACTGTTTCTCTGTTTAGTTTGTTCCAGACATCAATCACTCTGTGTGGGAAGCTATTCTTTTTCAAATCTCTTCTGTAACTGTCCTTCTTTAGCTTCTTCTCATGTCCTCTTCTCTTCTGCCCAATTTTAATAAGTCATCTCTATCAAGAACTTCCATCCCTTGCATAATTCTGTAAATGGTCCAACAAATCACCTCTTTCTCTTCTCTGTTCCAGTGCTGATATATGTAATTTATCCAATCTTCATTCATATGTCAAATTTGAAAGTGTAGGTGCCATTTTTGTCACTACTCTTTGAATTCTTTCTAATTTTTTTTTTTTTTCTTACTAGGTGCCCATAGTGTCTCAGCATACTCCAAATTAGGTTTTAACAGTGCACCCACTATTTTCTTTACCATTTCTTCAACCCTGTAGTCGAAGGCCACTTTCATTGATCTTAATAAGTTAAAAGTCTCTAACTAGTTTATTGACATGTTTATCAGGTGTCAAGTCACTTGAGATAATTACTTCCAGGTCCCTTTCTGAATTGACTCTTTTGACTTCCTTGGTACCCATTTTATAGACCCAATATTCTATTTTTGCTTTTTCCAAATTCCGTTATACTACATTTCTTAATGTTAAGGTTTACCTCACACCTCTGACTCCATTCCCATATTTTGTCTAGGTCTTCTTGTAGCAATCTGCAGTCTTCTACTGTGCTTACTCTCTTGAGTAATTTGGCATCATCAGCAAAGACGTCATCATATCTTCCCATTTTGAGTTTTTGGCTCTTAAGTATCGCTCTCATTTTTCTCCCACTTTCATCCATTCCAGTAACTTACCTTGTATTCTCCTATTTCAATTTTTCTTATTAGCTTTTTATGTGGTACTTTGTCAAAAGCCTTCTGCAGGTCTAAGAAGGTGCAATCTGCCCATCCATCTCTTTCTTGTATTATCTCTTTTAATCTTGAGTAAAAACATATTAAGTTTGTGGTACATGACCTTCCACTTCTAAAGCCAAATTGTTTAGGATTTAATATTTTATTCTCTTCCAAGTGTTTGATCCATTTGCTCCTGATAACTTTTTTGCATAATTTTGCTACTGTGCTTGTAAGGGATACCAGTCTGAAGTTTGTAGGATCTTCTTTGTTTCCTCCTAATATTGGTACAATGTTGGCATCTTTCCAATCTTGCGGTACCTTTCCTTCTTTGAGTGAGAAGTCTATTATCTTATATAATTTGTCCGTTAGTTCATCTATACACTCTTTCAGTATCCAAGTTGCAATTCCATCTGGTCCATGTGATTTCCTGACATCAAGGTTTTTTATTTGGTTTCTTATTTCATTCTGTGTTACCTTTATTTCTTTCATTTTAGGGGATCTTTTTCATCCATCTTCCCAAATTTGTGAGATCTCAATTGTTAAAACAGTCCTGAAATGTATGATCATAACTTCAGCCATTTCTATGTCATCTATATATTCTAAATCTCCTTCATGCAGTTTTACAATGTCGCGTTTGTCTTTTAATTGATCATTTACATATCTGTAAAAGAGTTTAGGTTGAGCCTTACATTTGTCTATAATATCTTTTTCATAGTTTCTTTTTTCTTTCCTGCATATATTCACATATTCATTCCTAAGTTTTATATATGTGTTGCCATTTTTTTTTTTTTTCCCATCTTTTCCAGGCTTTGTCTCCTCTGTCTTTAGCCTCACTGCATCTTTTGTTATAACAACATTTTATATAAATATCTTTTTGTTTCTTCTTTGGTACATATTTATCAATTCCTTCCTTGTACTTTTCTTTAAATATGTTCCATTTGGTTTCCATCTTTGCTTCCTCTTTGGAAAATTTATCCCAGTTTGTGTTTAGGAAATTTTTTCTAAGTTTGACAAAATCCGTTTTGTTGTACATTAACCTTCCTTCTCTTTGTTTTTCATTCCTTCTCACATTGTTTTGTTCTTTTAATTCAATCTCTAGTATGTGGTCACTCTTCCCAATTGGTGTCTTATACTCCATTTTGTTCATATCAGGTTCAGGGTTGGTAATTCCAGTTTAGACAATCTTTGCTCGTATGTCAATTTTGAAAATGTTGGTGCCATCTTTTTCGTTGCTCTCTGGATGCTTTCTATTTTCCTTATAATCTTTTTAATACTGGGTGTCTAAAGTGTCACAGGATACTCCAATCTTGGTCTTATCAGTGTAACTAATATTTTTTTTACCATTACCTCATCCAAGTAATTAACCACTTCACTCTGGGCCAAAATCTCGCGAGCAGCATTAGCTGCCAGACATACGATGTTGCGTCATAATACTCGCATTATGAAAAATAAAGTCACCACTGTATCGATCGTTCTCTCTTTCACCCGTGAATTTTGATAACCATAGAAAATATGAAGCCAGTTTACAGAGTATGGGGGTCACGCAGGTACAACTACAATAAATATAATCAAGACGCCGATATGGCAGCCTCGCATACCCACTTGCTCCTCATGATGCCTACATAGGCGTCACCGTATGGAAGGGGTTAAAAGCCACCTTTATTGATCTTAGTAAATTGTATGTTTCTCAGACTATTTTGTTTATATGCTTGCTGGGGACATGTCTTTGGTGATAATTACTCCTAGGTCCTTTTCAGAACCAAGTTTCTTTACTTCCTTTACACCAATTTCATATTGTTCTGAAATTCTTTTTTTACTTTTTTTTTTCAAATTCCATTATACTACATTTCTTAATGTTAAAGTTCACTTCCCACTTTTGACTCCAATTCCAGACCTTGTCCAGGTCTCTCTGTAGTGATTCACAATCTTTTTCTATACTTTCTTCAGTTGTTATGTGTTGTCTGCAAAGAAGTTCATTAACATTTTACATCTTCGTCCATGTCATTTACATATATAGTGTATGTGTGTGTGTATTTACCTAGTTGTATTTCAAGGGAAGGGAGCTATGCTCATGGTGACCTGTTTTTGTACCTCACAAGATCAAGTTTGTTCTTAAATTCTTGTATGATGTTTGCACACACTATTTTTTTTGTCCAGTTTGTTCTAGATATATATCACTCTGTGTGGGAAACTGTTCTTTTTCAGGTCTCTTCTGTAGCTGTCCTTTGTGAGTTTCTTTGCTTTTCCTCTTGTTTTTCCTCTGTCCCATTTTTAATAAGTCCTCTCTATCAAGGAGTTCCTTGCCTTTCATAATCCTGTAGATGGCTAGTAGGCCCCCTTGTTCTCTTCTTTATTCCAGGGTTGGCAATTCCAGTTCAGCCAATCTTTGTTCCTATGTTAAATTTGAAAGTGTTGGGACCATCTTTGTTGTTGCTCTTTGTATTCTTTCTAATTTTCTTGTATTCTTTTTTGTACTGGGTGACCATATCATCACTGTATTTTCCAGTTTTGGCCTTATCAGTGTTAGTAATATTTTTTTTTTATAATTTCCTTATTCAGGTATTGAAAACCCACCTTTATTGATCTCAACAAATTGTATGTTTCTCTGACTATTTTACTTATATGTTTATCTGTAAACATGTCTTTGGTGATGATTACTCCTAGGTCCTTTTCAGAATTCACATTCTTTACTTCTTTCTCATCAATTTTATATTGTCCTAATATTCTATTCTTACTTTCCCCAAATTCAATTCAATTATAATGCATTTCTTGATGTTGAATTCTACTTCCCATTTCTTGCTCCATTCTGAGACTTTGTTCAAGTCACTCTGTAACGACTCACAGTCTTTTTCGGAACTTATTTTCTTTAATAACTTTGTCATCCACAAAGAAGTTCATGTAACATTCAATACTTTCATCCATGTCATTTACATATATAGCAAACATTATCTAGAGCTAGCACTGACCCCTGTGGGATGCCACTACTCATTTCCTCCCATTTTTAATATTTGTCCCTGAGCACTACTCTCAATTTTTTTCTATGTAGGAAATCCTCTGTCCTATTCAATAGTTTTCCATGTGTGCCTCCTATTGTTTTCAGTTTATTTAGCAATTTTCTGTATGGCACCTTATCAAATGCTTTTTGTAAGTCCCGGAAGGCACAGTCTGCCCAGCCATCCCTTTCTTGCAATAAATCTATCAATCTTGAATAGAAACAGATCAAATTAGTGGTACATGATCTTCCCTGTCTGACTCCAAATTGCCTTGGGTTCAGTATATTATTCTCCTCCAGATATTTTTCCATCTATTATTGATGATTCACAAATTTTAACTATTGTACTCGTTAGGGACACCAGTCTATAATTTGTTGGGTCTTCCTTATTCCCCCCTTTGTATATTGTGTATGTGTGTGTGTGTCTGTGTGTGCATGCAAATCTTGAGTATAACCTAATGGACATGATGGTAAAATACCATGTAGATAGGCTTCAGTGATGTTCACCTTCTTTAATAACTATTGAGTATTTTAAGATCACTTTTCCCAAGAAAAAATTTCAAAATATTTTGTTATTGTGCTACAGACAATAATAAAATCTGTTCTGAGATATATGGCCCATATCTATCTGGATTTCTGTTTCAAATTTCACACACTGCAAAAGTCTACTAGTATCATCAGGATTCTTACATGTTTTCAATTCGAATTTTGATGACATCATCGGCCTCAGCCAATAGTTTTTTCTTCTCTGAGCAGCTGAGGTTATCATCATAGTCATCATCTTCATCTTCATCATCATCTTCATCACCTTCCAGTTCGGGTGGCTGTTGAGAAGCAGAGTCATTAATATGTATAGTAATAATGTACATTACTATAATAGATATTCATACATGAGTAAATGTTTATACAATAAAACATTGATAAATTGACATCTGGCAAGTTACTGCATTACATGGAATTTCCCAGTTGAAAATATACACATTAACATACACATTCCCCATCTGGGGTATTGGCTGCATGTCACTGTGTGGTATAAATTATGCAGTAGCATGCAGCCAATATTTTAGGGACTATATGGGATACTTCCATGAACCACAGCTACACATCATTTTGTTTATGTTAGAGGAAATCTCTACTCATAAGGAAATTATGTTACTTTATTGTACTGCAACTGTCCCTCTGTTATGCTGCCCCCCACTGATCCTCTTAATATCATCTTGTACCACTTCTTTCAGTATATATTTCCATTTTCACCTCTGTCCCCTGTGGTAGGGGAAAGAAAGACTACTGCTACCAAGTTTTCCTTCATGGGTCATAAAAGGAAGCTAAAATGGGATGGAGTGGTGGGACTAGGTACCCTGCTCTCTGTAACCCTATTCCTATGAGATGTCAAGGCATAAGAGGGTTTGGGAGGAGTTTTCCAACCAGAACCCTAGGGTTTGGGTCTTTCAAAATGCATGGGTGTGGTACAGATTAGAGTAAAAGGGAAGAGATGGGCAGTAGGCTCCATTCCCAGACTTTGTTCAGGTCTCTCTGTAGTGATTCAGTCTTTCTGTGCTTACTTTCTTTAGTAGTTTTGCATCATCTCCAAAGAAGCTCGTATAACATTCCACACCATCCATATATATATATATATATATATATATATATATATACACACACTGAATGGTTCCCAGTGATCAATTAATATTTTTTTTCAACCACAAATAACTTTTAATTCCATGCCATCGCAGTCGAGACTGAAGAATCGCTCGATGGAGGCATTCATTGGAAATTGATATGTGGACGAGCTGAGGATTCGAACCCAGCTAACCCGTAACAAAGTTACAGTGACTTAAACCAATATGCTATCAAGAGAGATAGCGTATTGGGTTAAGTCACTGTAACTTTGTTACGGGTTAGCTGGGTTCGAATCCTCGGCTCATCCACGTTTCAATTTCCAACGGATGCCTCCATCGAGCGATTCTTCAGTCTCGACTGTGATGGCATGGAATTAAAAGTGATTTGTGGTTGAAAAAAGATATATATATATATATATATATATATATATATATATATATATATATATATATCAAACATTATTGAAGCTAATACAGAACCGTTTTTGGTTTTGACTTCCTCTAAGAGCTTTCGTGTCTTTGTTCATTCCTCTTTGTTAGTATTTTTTCAAATCCAAATATTTTTTCAACTTTTCCTCACACTAACTTTCAAGAGTTGATTACCTCATTTGCCATGGCTTATGAATTCAATTTCATTTTTCTTGGACACATGCCATTCCTCTTGTACTTACCTAACCTACACATGTTATTAATCTGGTCTGTTACATTCAAGTCCTCCCCTAGAATCACAGAAGTAATTTCCCTTATCTTTTATATGTCCTATTCCTGGCATAACTCCCATGAGATGATGTGGTTTTCTCATCAGCCAGGAGTATGACACATTGACAACTACATCTCTGACAAGATTTTTTTTTTTTTTTTTTAATGCAGCATTACCTCTGACCTAGGCAGTGGGTATGGATGGTCCTTCACAGGGAGATAAGAATTTTCTAAAATGAAAATAAATGGTTCAATGAGCATGGGATGGTTGGAGGAAGGGTGTGTGCTTTGACTACCTCTCTTATAAGGCGGAAGAAACTAAGTTATTAGGCTGGATAAAGTGAGAAATGAGGTGAGGAGAGCAGGAGTGGAAAGGGAGTTGGGAGACAGGGTTGATGAAAAAGTACTGGGATAGTTTGGACACATGGAAAGAATGAATGAATGTCATGTTTCACGATGCGTCACGCTGACAAAAAGAGATGCAGGTATGAAGCCATAAGCCACATCCTAGCAAGAGCCATATTTACTCACTATCCTTAATAAAAATGTGTATGGATGTTGAATTTGACCACTACTAGGTTATCTTAAGCTAGACAATAAGATGTAGGATTATAAATATAATTAACTTATGATAAATGACTAGTTACAGGAGTTTTTGCTGTGCAGATGGTGAAGGAATACAAGACTGGAGCTTCCCACAAAAGAGATCAGGGGGCATCCAAACAACTATGGCACATGAAAGTAGTATCTCTGTGTATATGGATAAATACTTTGATTATTTTTTATAGGTCATGATTGATAAATTGTAAACCTTCTTCACACAAAAATAAAGAAGTTGATGGATTGTGTGAAGCCAGGTAAATAGAAAATGAGTAAACTTATAGAGATATCAAATTGGCACTTGGCATTGGCACTTGTGTTGTGTGCCCTGATATAAAAGGAAAGGGATGCGGGCAGTGGCATCTCCAACTCCCTTACACCCTGTTCATACACACATATTCTAGGGTAAAGTAAAAATTTACATTCTCATATGTAAATTAGATTTTTGCACCCCACCTTTAATTTCATTCCCAGTGAAGATAAAAAGCCCAAATAAAAGACAAATAGATATGCTAATTACTGGATTGAAGGAAATTATCAAATTGTGGCTGAGGTTTGATACGTCAACTCAAACACAAATGCTAGTCTGTGACAATGAAGAAAGATTAATAAAAGAGGTGTGGAAGGCAGAGGTGGACAGAATGAACAGGTAGGGTTGATGAAAGATTATTGGGGTTATTTAAGGACATGGAAAGATTTGCAAAAAAAATGTGGAAAGCAGAGGTGAATGGAGTGATCTTGAGATGACTGAAAGGGAGATAGATTTATGGGATGGGAGTGGCTTTGAACAAAAGAGAAATATCTATTGACCAGGAAAAGAAGAAGAAGGCAGGGTATAGGTGTGAGTAGAGAATGGTATGCATGAGTGTGGATAATAATTTCATGCAACCGGAAAGGATTTCTCATCCTTATTTTTCACAGATGGAAATGAGTAGAAAGGGTCACCATGTAAATGAGGCAGTTGGTCCTGCTGTGGATGTGTTGTCTTGTTGCATTGCCTTTGACCTGGGCACTGGGCAGGAGACAAAGACAACCCTTCATCTACAAGGAGCTAACTGCAGAGGGAAACAAATGTGTGATGAATGGGAGTGGAATGGTTGGGGATGGATACATGCCTTGGCTGACTACCTCCCTTATAAGAGGAGTGGGTCCCTTGATATAAAGACGGATAGAGGATAGTTTTATCAGGCTTTCCCTTTACACAATTAAAACATGCAAAATCTCTCACTGATTCCTACCCCATCAAGAACACAAGAATGGAAGAGATTACAAGAGACCATAAGGACTACACTAAGCAGTTCCATGTCCCTTACCACTTTTCATCCCTATCCATAAACTTATCCAGTCTTCTCTTATAACAACCAATTGTTTAATTGTTCACTACATTGTTACTATGTTGTTATTTACTGTTCCTTGACCATGAGGCATTCACATTTCAAATGAAAAAAAAAAAAAAAAAAAATCATACTAAATCTAATACTGTACTGTAACTACTGACCATCACCATAGTTTGGATTCCATCATTAAGTTATTTTCTTGAAAGTACACTACGTACTTAAGTAGTTAGTTTCTTATTTTCTTTTCTTATTTTACACCATGTACTAAATTGTAAAGTACAGGACAGGAGCCATGTACAGTACACACAAAGGATTTTTTTTTTTTTTTTTTTTTTTTTTTTTTTTTTTTTTTTTACAGTATGTAATTTTTCTGTTTTGGTTACATATCTGAATAGTGGTCAGTCCCATGTGTTGACTCAGTTTTTAACACAGATTTAATCAGTGGCACGAGCTGTTTTTGAATAATTTTGAACACATTCTGAGCAACAGCCAAGATCTAAGTTCTAAGCACAAATATGAATACTGTTCTAACCTTTGCCTTGACAACCTTGACATCCTCAGGTCCTGCAGTAAGTGTAAAACAGATCCACATGATGATAAACCCTGAGGCAAAGATGGTGACTGCAATGAACCAACGGGGCAGACCAGACTTGCGTGATATGCAACCAAGTAGATCAAGCTGCTGTTGCTGCTGCTGTTGTTGCTGTTGTTGTTGTTGATGCTGCTGCTGCTCCACTCTCCTGGCTAAGCCCTCAATCCGTGTTGCAATGTCACCTACACCCATGTTCAAACCAAGATGTAGCTCATCTCCAGGCTGATGTTTGTGTCTGAAAATAAGACAATAGAATTCCTTGTGGAAATATATTTACATACATACATATACCAAGGCTTTTTTTTCCCCTTACCAGGGGGGTAGCCAAAAAGGACAAGGCACAAAAACATTCCCACCCATTTCATCCCCGAAAACACTCCACACCCCTCCACCCTCCCTCCCATCTTAGCACCTCCTAGATGACGGGTCATTCCTGCACCCTGTCCACTGCCCTGGGTCAGAAGCAGTGTCGCAAGACACAGCACATCCACAGCAAGGCCGCTTCATTAAATCGGCGACCCCCCCTCTCAGTCCCCCCATATAAAGGAGAGGACGGGGAGAAATCCCTTCGGGCTGCGTCAAAACTGTTTGCTTACACACACTACCACACCCCCATTCCCCCGTCCAATCCACCTCATGCATCACAACATTTTCCATATACAACCATTCTCCATTCACCCCTGTCTTCTGTCCTCTCCCGTCCTTCCTCAACCAACATTCCCTTCTTCCCCAAAGCCCCCTTCACCCCATTCATCTCATCCTAGGACGTCCCCTCATGTTCACTCCCTCCACATCTGCCTTCCATACCTCTTTTACTAGTCTTTCTTCACTCATTCTTTCCATGTGTCCAAACCATCCTAATACTCTTTCATCCACCCTATCTCCCAGCTCCCTTTCCACCCCTGTTCTCCTCCTCACTTCCTCATTTCTCACTCTGTCTAGCCTAGTATCCCCCATCATACTTCTCAGACACTTCATCTCAAACACATTCAAGTTCCTTCTCTCTTCCTCTCTCATGTTCCATGTTTCTGCTCCATACAGTGATGTTGGCACAATCACTCCTTCATACAGTCTCCTCTTAGCATCCATTCCCAGATTCCTATTCCTCATTACACTTTTTAAACCACCAAGGCATTTACTCGCTTCTCTCAATCTACATTCTACCTCCACCTTCACTCCACCCTTTCCTGCCACATTTGCATCCAAATATCTAACACTATGCACTTCCTCCAGTTGCTCTCCCTTAATGCTCACTTCCAGATTACTGCCACTTTCACCCTTTGTACATCTCATCACCTTACTTTTACCCACATTTATCTTCAGCTTTCTTCTATCACACACTCTCCCAAACTCTGTCACCAGCTTCCTCAATCTCTCCTCCGATCCTGCCACAAGCGCAGTGTCGTCCGCAAACAACAGCTGGCTCACCTTCCACTTTTCTCCATTTTCCTTAACCATCTCCAATCCCTGACCCACTACCCTTGCATTCACCTCTCGCACCACCCCATCCATGTATAAGTTGAACAGCCAGGGTGACATAACGCATCCCTGACGAAGTCCCACCTTTACCTCAAACCACTCACTCTCTCCATTTCTAATCCTGACACAAGCTCTACTACTCTCATAAAAACTCTTGACAGCTCCCAGAAGCTTTCCTCCTATCCTGTATATCCGCATAACCTCCCACAGTGCCTTTCTGTCTACCCTGTCGTAAGCCTTTTCCAGATCCATAAAAGTCCAGAAAACATCCTTCCCCTTACCTATAGCTTTCTCACATATCTGTCTTACCACAAAAATCTGATCTACACAACCTCTACCTGTCCTAAACCCACACTGTTCCTCTCCTAATCCTCTCAATCAAGATCCTCCCATAAGCCTTCCCAACTACATTTAACAAGCTAATCCCTCTGAAACTACTACATTCACACTTGTCCCCCTTTCCCTTGTAAAGTGGAACTATACACGCACTCCTCCAGTCCTCTGGCATTCTACCTTCTCTCCAGCAAACATTAAATAACCTCACCAACCAGTCCACCATCACTATACCTCCTTTTTTAAGACATTCTGCATGGCATCCATCCAGACCAGGTGCCTTACCTGCTTTCATCATCTTAACTGCTGCCTTCACTTCATCCTTCCTTATTTCTCCTCCATTTTCCTCACTCATCACTCTCATTTTCTTAGCATTTCCCACTGCAGCTACCTTTCCCTCCCTATCCTCCTTCACATTAAGCAACTCCCTAAAATATTCTGCCCATCTTCCCCTTACTGCCTTCTCCTCCATTATCATCTCTCCATCTGCACCTTTTACCTTTTCTTCTCTACTTGATTCGCCTCCTCTTCCTCTCTTAATTTCTTTCCAAAACATCTTTTTATTACTTTCAAAATTTTCTGTCATACTCTTATCCCATTTTACATCTGCTCTCCTCTTTGCCTCCTTTACCTTTTTCTTTACTTCTCTTTTCTTTTCCCTGTACGTCTCATATGACTCCCTCGTCCTACTTTGTAACCAATCTGTGAAAGCTCGCTTCTCTTCTACAACCTTCTTCATTTCCTCATCCCACCATTCACTACCCTTCCTTCTATTTCCTCCTGACCTTCTTGTTCCACACACCATCCTTGCACACTTTGTGACTCCCTCCTTGAACCATCCCCATTCCTCCTCCACACCTACCTCCACTCTATCCTTCACTCCCTCCCACTCCTAGTTATATTACAAGGGAAGGGAGCTATGCTCGTGGTGACCCATCTTTGTATCTTTCAGCATCAAGTTTTTTCTTAAAATCTTGAAAGTATGTGTATGTTTTCATATAAAGTATGATTAGGTGGAGATAAACGAGTGCATCATGACAGTACACAAAGGTGTATAGAAATGGATGTAGTGTTATGTAAATGTATATAGGCATGAATAAGTTCCACATGAAAGATATTTATGGATAAAACCATAGTTACTAATAAATAAAATTATTTTTTTGTATGAATGCATGGGAAATGTGCACAAGGGTGTATTTACCTAATTGTTGTATATGGAAAAGGAGCAATATTCATTGGGTCCCATATCCTACTCTCCAATTTATCATTCCCAGCATCAAATTCATGTACAATTCCAACTTAGTCTATATTCTTGATTTTCAATTATAATATTTAGATTTTAACTCGTGTATTGTTTCAGCTGAGGCTATATCACCTTTTAAGCTATTCCAAGTATTTATACATTTATATGGAAAACTGTGTTCACATACTAAGAAACCTTTTAAGCTATTCCAAGTATTTATACATTTATATGGAAAACTGTGTTCACATACTAAGACACACAGTGTTCCTTGATTTCTTCTCATGACCTCTTAAAACCCTCCTATCCTATTAGGGATGTGTTAAGGGTGGTGGGTCAGGGATTGGAGATGGTTAAAGAAAATGGAGAAAAGTAGGAGATAAGCCAGCTGTTGTATGCCGATGACACTGCACTTGTGGCAGGATCAGAGGAGGGATTGAGGAAGTTAGTGACAGAGTTTGGGAAAGTGTGTGAAAGAAGGAAGTTAAAGATAAATGTGGGTAAATGTAAGGTGATGAGGTGTACAAAGGGTGAAAGTGGCAGCAGACTGGAAGTGAGTATTAAGGGAGACTGGAGGAAGCGAATAGTTTTAGATACTTGGGTGCAAACGTGGCAGGAAGGGGAGGAGAAGAGGTGGAGGTAGAATGTGGATTGAGAGAAAAAAGTAAATGCCTTGGTGAATTAAAAAGTGTAATGAGAAATAGACATTTGGGAATGGATGCTAAGAGGAGATTATATTTACTTAGTTGTATTTTATGGTAAACTCTTAGTATGTGACCACTCTTCCCAATTGGTGTCTTGTATTCCATTTTATCCACAAATTCAGGCTCTGACATAAATATTAAGTCTAGTCTTGACAGTTCTTCATTATTTCTATATCTGGTATTCTCCTTTACCCATTGAGTCATTGTGTATTCAATGGTCATATCCAGTAGTATACTTCCCCAAAGGTCTTCTCCACCTTTCACTGTCATCTCTTCCCAACATATTTCTTTAGAGTTAGTCACCCATAATTACTATGTTTCCTCTTCTCAGTAATTCATTTAATGTGTGCTTTGTGTCTGCCAACATTTTGGAATGATTACTGCCCAAGAATATGTTTTTGGGGCACATATATTACTACAATTTTTTTTACATTTCATGTCACTGTTTTCAACTTTTATCATAATCAATTCCACATTAATTTTTCCTTCTGCAATCTTTGTCACATTTAAGCCTTGCTTAGTCAAAAACATGACCCCTCCACCCTGTTTCTTTCTATTTTTCATCCAATGGTTGTATAAACCTTGTCCCACAGTATTTGGTGGTAGTAGACCTTTTAATTTCATCTCCACATTTCCCGTTATGTCCAGTTTCTCTTCTGCCAGATAGTTGTTGAACCCCTTCGTTCCCGACCCGTCAACCTTATGTAAACAAACGTTTCAAACCGTCCCACGAATGGCTGGAGCCTTATATTTATAAACACAGACACTTGCCACCACGTGGGTAGAAATAACCCAGAAACCGAGGCATTGAGAGCCCTCAATACACACAGCTTATAACTGTGACACGTGCGTGTCACGGGGAGCACGCTCGGTTCCTGGCAGGTGCACTCAGCAGTGACACGCAGGTGTCACAAAACACACATCTGGTACTCAAGGGGGTAATTCATTTAGTCATAAAATCATGCCATCTATGTTGGTATACATTATTTTTATTTATTTTTTCATCTCCCTTTTTGTTTGTTTCCTTTTTTTTTTTCTTTTCTTTTTTTTTTTAATACCATTTTCTCAGCCTCAGGTCTTGGTACTCTAAATAAAAAAAAACTCATTCTTTTTGTTCTCTGTTCTTCTTTTGTTTTTTCATTTGCTTCATTTCTTAGTGTCTTTTCCTTCTCTTTTTCCTAGTTGCTAATCTCCTTTTTATCCATACATTTTTGTGATTTTCACTTTTTGCCAGCTTTGCTGTTTCTAATAGTTCTTCCACTATCATTTGAGACCTTAGTTTAATATTTAGTGGTCTATTTTTTTCTTTAGAGTGATGTTTCATATGTGCATGCATGTCATGTGGGCACTAAAAGTAGCTGAGCCAATATAAGAATAAATGTAAATATTACAAGGTGTGAACATAATGCCCAACTTCTCAAGTTGTCATGAAAGTGGCAGTTGCCGACAAGACTGACGAGTTAAACACCATATGAGGACGGAGCCTTTATTTGTATGACATTTCGCTTATTACTTGAAAAAGCTGTAATAAGCGAAACGTCGTACAAATAAAGGCTCTGTCCTCATATGGTGTTTTACTCGTCAACTTCTCAAGTATTTGCAAAATATCATAAAGGACACAAATCAGGTAACTTACCCATGGATCTCAGCATGTGAGCGCTGGTTGCTTGATGACCCTAAATGAGTGAAGATGGGTAACCTTGCACCCTGAGTGTAGGACTCACCACCAAGAGCTATGGAGCCAAGTGCACAGGAAAAGACAGGAGTGTTAGTACATGGGAACAATTTCCAGCATCACCTCAAGCAAAATCAACCATGATTGATCAATAACCTCTGCTCTGTAGTTTGGGTGTCTAGCCATGAGGGAATAATAACCATTCCAAAAAACCACCTTTTTTTTTATAATATCGAGTGGTTGGAATTAGTAGGTGTAATGCAATAATTTTGCAGTACTTTGAGGAATTATATGTTTGTGATGTATATTCTGTGCACATTTATCTACAAAATCGACTAAAATATATGAATCTGTTTTCCCTAAAAAAGTGTAGACTCAGAGGTGACTTGATACAGGTCTTTAAAATTCTAAAGGGAATTGACATCAAAAGTGACAAAAGTTTCACATTGAATGAGAATCAGACAAGAAACAATGGTCTCAAACTGTCCGGAAATAGATTCAATTTGGAAGTGGGTAGAAACAACTTTGCCAACCGTGTAGTTAATGAATGGAATAAACTTCCTGCAGAGGTAGTGCAATGTAGTTCAGTTCAAAGCTTTAAGAATCATTTAGATAAACACCTAAGCAAGATGCTGTAATGATTATAATTTATTTTATATTATTTGTTTTTGTTTTGTTATCATTTATCTGATTCTCATTTATTATTAGTTATATGTCAATTTATTATTATTCACTACCTGTTTGTTTATTATTTAACTATACCTATGCATTTATGTATTTATTTGTTATTTACATTAATATAGTTTTTATTTATTTATTATTATTATTATTTTTTTTTTTTTTTGCATCCAATCTAGATATGGACCAAAAGGTCACCTGTTGGCATGCTCCGCCTTTGTAATCCTTTGTAATATTTACTTAGTTGTAGTGTACAGGAAAAAGCATCAGTTGTTGGGTTCTTTCTCCTATTCTCCAATTTATCATACCTACTTGTAGCCTCAAATTAATCTACATTTCCAACATGGGCTATATCCTTGATTTACAATTATCATACTTAGACCTGAATTCATGCACTGCTCCAGTTTGGGCTATATCAGCTTCTAAGCTATTCTAAGTTTTTATGCATCTATATAGAAAATTGTATTTCTTTATAGCCTTTAGAAATGTAGTCTTCTTTAACTTGTTTTCATGACCTCTCACAGACTTCCTATCCTTAATCAAGATATCTTTTCTGTCAATGTAATCTATCCCTTTTAGTGGCCTGTTATGGCAATAATGGAGGACATCTGTAATGATTCAGTCATGGAATGTGATAATGATTCCTTTGTAGATTGTGTACTCTAATGTTCTTCGTAATGTTGGCATTATTTCCTTTTGCACAAATCCATAAATGCTCTAGATATCCTCATCCTTTGCCAAAAACTTCTTTAACATCTGTCTGATGTGGTTAGGTACTTGAGAGAAAAAGAACAATGCTAAAAGAAGTACAAGACAGAGATCAAGAATACCGTATTTTCCGGCTTAAAATGCGCATCGGGTTATAATGCGCACCCATGCACTTCGTTATCTCAGTACACAGATAGCGCACACCGACGTATAATGCGCATGCCCGATCGCATTTGTCTATAACGCAGTTTTACCTCGGTATTTATATCATGTGAACGAGGTTACATGGAGAAGTATTTTTCATTGGCTAGAGCCACCGCTGGGAAATCTGTTGATTTGTCACTAAATTAAGTGTCAGTTTAGGCATCAATCAGGACACAACTAAGAAAAAGTCGGAACTACATGTACCGGTACCGTATATGACTCATGTTGTGCGTTGGTCCCTTATTACTTTGTAGCTTAGTTTGTAGGAAATATGATCTAAAAAAAGTTTATTGAAAGTAAAATATACAGAAAAATTTCAGGATTTTTACAGAAAATGTTAATTTTATATCTTGAGGAAATAATTCGTCCTTACCATTTTTTATTTAATACTGAAACAAAATACAGACTTTCGTTTTAGCTTTGAACCTGCAATGACTGGTGAAATAGGACAGTCTCTCATCGAGGTGACGTTTAGTTAATATAACTCCCGAAAGAGGGTGTTGTAGTCAGGTGTTTGACACGAGTTTATGAACGGCCGCAATGGAATTTGTACCATACCTAAAGTGAAGCAACAAAGCCAATATAAAAATTCAAACTAGGATGCTGTGAACATGGGCAAATATCATGAATATTGATCATGTTTCATGGTGTTTAGGCCTATTTAAACATGAAAAATAAGATTCGATAGATACCTACCTATACCAAATATTTATATATGGTAGCCCATGCTGGCATATTCTTTCATGTCACCATGGCTGTTCTTCTTGTTGTCACTGAACGTCACGGAGAAGTGTGCCTCCTGACTTTGTGACGGCCAACATCGTCACGTTGTGAAAAAAATTACACACACAGCCACAGAATTTTTATTGTAGGCCGTAGATAATGCGCACCACCGGATAACGTGCACCCCCCATTTTTAGGCCCTTCCAACGGAAAAAAGTCACGCACTATACGCCGGAAAATATGGTAGAAAAGCAAACAGATGAAGTGTACAGAATGGGAAAATACACAAAAGAAAGAAATCGACTTCTAAAGGTAAAATTAAGGTCACAAACGGTAGCAGAATACATTAGCAAAATCAGGAAAGTTAACAGTGAACACTATCACAATATGTGGATAAAAGGAGAAATGAATGTTGAGGAAAGAGAAAGAAGACACTCAGAGGTGAAGCTAAAGAAAAAAAAATGTGAAAAGAACAGTGATAAAAAAAGGAGTTCTATTGGAGAATGTTAGACATGAGGCTGAGAAAATTATATATTCAGGCAAGGGAAATGAAAGGAACAGAAAATGAGATAGAGAAGGAAAAAAAAATTAAAATTGGCTTACAGTATACTAACATAGATCTTAGGATTAAGTGAACTAAATTATTACCTCTCAGAAGAAAACCAGACATAATGGGAATTGTGGAGACAAAATTAAGGGGTCCACTACCAGCAAATAGTGTTGGACATGGATTATATAATCATTAGAGATAAGAAGCAGGGTGGAGGAGTCATGTTTTTGGCTAAGAAAAACTTAAATGTGACAAAGGTTATAGATGGTAAAAACAGTGTGGAAATGATCATGATAAAAGTTGAAGAGAGTGACATGAAAAGTAGAAAGTTTGTGGTGATTTGTGTGTCCCCAAAAATGGGCTCTTGGAAAGAGAGCAAGTGTTGTAAAATATTAGACGATACATATACCAAAGGCTTTTTTTTCCCTTACAAGGGAGGTAGCCAAAAAACAAAGGCATAAAAAACATTCCCACCCATTCCATCCCCAATACACTCCACTCTGCTCCACCCTCTACCCTCTCTCTTATCTTGGTACCTCCTGGATGACGGGTCATCCCTGCATCTTGTCCATTGCCCTGGGTCAGAAGCAGTGTCACAAGACACAGCACATCCACAGCAAGTTCAGAAAAATTCTACAATGAAGAGACACAAGTGGAAGTAAAATGGATGATTTTGATGGAAATTTATAATGAAGGAGTGGATAAATACATACCAAGACAGAAACTGAAAAAGGTGTACATCAAATACTGGTTCAACAGAAGGTGCAGTGAGGCAAAAGAGATAAAGTTTGGTAATGATGGAAAAAGATAAAAAAAAAAAAAAAAAAAAAAATGGAAAGTGGCAAATACATACCAAAGGAATGAATATGTAAAAATGTGCAGAGTGGAAAAATGAATATATGTAAAAGACATAATAGAAAAATATAAAGACCAACCTAAACTTTTCTATAGATATGTGAATAGTAAACTCAAAAACAAACAGGAAATGGTGAAACTATATCATGGAAATATAGAATATACAGAAGATTTAGAAATGGCTGAAGTCATGAACAATCACTTCAAGTTGGTTTTCATTAGAGAAAATGTAGAGGATTGGGATGAAGGGCATGAAGTGAGATCCCCCCCCCCTCAATGAGGAAAATGATAATAACACAAAAAGAAATAATGGATCAATTAATAAACCTTAACATCAGGAAATTACATGGCCCAAACAGAATTGCAAATTGGATACTAAAAGAATGTAAAGAAGAAATAATGGACAAAATATATAATAAGTTGCTCACTTAAAGAAGGAATAATACTAAAGGACTGGGAAAATGCCAATATTGTACCAATATATAAAGGAGGAAATAAGGAAGAGTGAGAAATGAGGAGGTGAGGAGAACGGGGCTGGTAAGGGAGTTGGGAGATAGGGTGGATGAAAGAGTATTGGGATGGTTTGGACACATGGAAAGAATGAGTGAAAAAAGACTAGTAAAATAGGTATGGAAGGCAGATGTGGAAGGAGTGAACATGAGCAGGGTGACCTAGGATGAGATGGATGGATGGGGTGAAAGGGGCTTTGAGGAAGAGGGGAATGTCTGTTGAGAAAGGACGGGAGAGGACAGAAGACAGGGATGAATGGAGAATGGTTGTATATGGATGTTGTGATGCATGAGGTGGAATGGGTGGGGGGATGGGGGGTGAGGTAGTATGTGTAAGAAAAAATTGACGCAGCCCGAAGGGATTTCTCCCCGTCTTCTCCTTTTCTGCATGAGGGGACAGAGAGGGTGGGTCACCAATTTAATGAAGTGGCCTTGCTGTGGATGTGCTGTGTCTTACGACACTGCTTCTGACCCAGGGCAGTGGACAAGATACAGCGATGACCCATCATCCAGGAGGTGCAAAGATAGGAGGGAGGGTAGGAGAGTGGAGTGTATTGGGGATGGAATGGGTGGGAATGGTTTTTATGCTTTTGTTTTTTAGCTACCTCCCTTGTAAGGGGGAAAAAACCTTTGGTGTATGTATCAGGGCAGTGGACAAGATACAGGGACCTAGTTATGGACCAAAAGGTCTCCTGTCGGCATGCTCCTCCTTTGTAATCCTGTGTAAAAAAAATTACTAAGAAAACTGGAAACCATAGCAGGGATACAAGATAAATTACTGAAATGGATGGAGGATTTCTTGCATGAAAGGAAAATGAGGGTAGTGCTTAGAGAAAAAGAGTTCAACTTTGGAAAAGGTGGTTAGTGGAGTTCCACAGGGATCAGTATTGGCTCCAACAATGTTTGCTATTTATGTGAATGACATGTATGAAGATGTGGAATGTTATATGAACTACTTTGCAGATGACACAAAATTGCTGAGGAAAGTGAATACTGAAAAGGATTGTGAATCACTGCAGCGAGATCTGAACAAGGTTTGGAAATGAAGTCAGAAGTGGGAAGTGGATTTCAACATCAAGAAATGTAACATAATGGAATTTGGAAAAAGTGAAAAAAAAGAGCACAATATAAAATTTGAACAAAGGAAGTAAAGAAAGTGGGATCTGAAAAAGACCTGGGAGTAATATACACAAATGGCATGTTCCCTGATAAATAAAATTGTTGGAGAATCTTACAACTTGTTAAGATCAATAAAGGGGGCTTTTACCTACTTGGATGGAGAAATGGTGAAGAAAATACTAGTCACACTGATAAGGCCTAGACTAGATTATGTTATGACACTATGGTCACCCAGTACCAAAAAGAATATAAAGAAAATTGAAAGAATCCAGAGAGCAACTATGAAGATGGCACCAATACTTTCAAAACTGTCATATGAGGAGATATTGTTAAAACTGAAATTACCAACTCTGTTCCAAAGAAGAGAAAGAGGGGACTTGTTAACCATCTATAGAATCATGAAAACCATGGAGGTCCTTGATAGAGAAGACTTTCTAAATGTGGAATAAGAGAAATACAAGAGGACATCAAATGAAACTCAAAAAGGACAATTATAGAAGAGACCTAAAAAAAAAAGCTTTCCACATACTGGGGTGGATGTCTAGAACAAACTGGACAAAACAATAGTGTGTGCAAAAACTGTGAATTTAAGAGCAAACTAGACACTATGAGATACAAAGATGGGACACCACGAGCATAGCTCCACCTTCCCTATGAGATACAAAGATGGGACACCACTTTCCCATAAGATACAACTAGGTAAATACAAATTTCATCACATACTCGTAACCTCTTCCTTTCCTTATCACACACTGATCTTCCCCAATTACTTCCTCTATTCCCTTTCTAATCCTCTCAATGAACATCTTTCCATACACCTTACTGATTATTCACTTAGCAGACTACCGGTAATCCCTCTAAAACTACTGCATTCATATTTGTCCTTTCCCATTTACACATGTATTCCTCCAGTGAACCAGTACACTTCCCTCCCTTGGGCACACGTTGAATAATCTCACGAGTCACTCCACTATAACTACTCTTCCCCTTGTCAGACATTCCACATGACAACCATCCAACCAATGTATCTTACCAACTTTATTTTCTTCCTCCTCTTTTCCTACAACCTTATCATTCTCCTCTTCCATCACAAAAATGTTCTTGGCATCTCCCACAGCCACAATAAAAAACTTCCCTATCCTCCTCTACATCCAACAACTCCCTGAAATATTCTACTCAATCTTCTTTTACTGCCTTCACTTCATTAATATCTGTCCATCTGTACTCATCACCTTCACTCTACTGAACTCATCACCTTTATTCTTTTCACTTATTTCCAAAACATCCATTCTTTTCAAAATTATCTGTCAAACACCTACCCCACCTTATATGGGATAGATTGTGCTGATAGAAGAGATCTGATTAATGATGGGAGAAGTTTAACCTCTTCAGTACGGGCCAAAATCTCGCAGGCAGCATTAGCTGCCAGACGTACGGTGTCGTAATAATTCTCGCATCATAAAATATAGTCACCTCTTATATCGATCGTTCTCTCTCTCACCCGTGAATTTTGATAACCATAGAAAATGTGATGAAGACAGTTTAGAGAGTATGTCATTACGCAGGGGCAACTACAATAAATATAATCAAGACACCGATATGGCAGCCTCGCGTATCCACTTGCTCCTCATGCCGCCTACGTATGCGGCACCGTATGGAAGGGGTTAAGAGGTCATGGAAGTAAATTAAGAAAGATCACTTGTCGAAAGGATGTAAAGAAATAGTTTTCCATATAGATGTATAACCATGTGGAATAGCTTAGATTGTGATATAGCCCAAGCTCAAACAATACACGAGTTCAAATCTAAATGCGATAATTGGAAATCAAAGATATAGATTAAGCTGTGGAGCCAAACCTGCATTTGAGTCTAGGTGTGTTATAAAATTAGAGAATAGGAGACAGGACTCAACAAACATTCCCTTCCTGTATACAGTGAGACCTCTCATTAACGGACATTAATTAGCTGTGTGTTTGATGCTGTTGTTTAGTGTGTGCAATCACTATGCTACCCAAAAACCACTCCAAAACACCGCAAACACAGCGAAAACACCGCAAGCACAGTAATTAACGTCCGTTAATGAGAGGTCTTGCTGTACTATACTTAGGTAAATTAGGTATATACACACACTTGGCAGATAAACCATATGAGGAAAGACTAAAGGTACTGGGTCTACCAACTTTGAAAGATTAAAGAGAAGATGACTAATCTAGTGTTCAGGTCAATAAAGGAGATATATTGCATTGATAGAAGAGATATCCTAATTAAAGATGGGAGGCCTTTAACCCTTAACAGGTAAAGGTCTTTTTGACAAACGATTCAGGTAAAGCGGGGTCTGACAGACCCCAAACACAAAAAATAAAAATAAAATACTTCTACTGCATTTATTGACATAGAAATCAAAACATATGTACTTCAACTTATATTCTTCCATTTACATGCTTAAAAGTGACTATAATTGTTAGACATATATTTTAATGAAAATTACAAAAAAAATTATGAAAATTTTGATATTGTTGACTTCAGAGGGTGCTTGACTGAAAGCATGAAACATGAAGCGGTTGGTCATCATCATTTTTAAGAGACCAATGTCCCAACTATCTTTAAGGAAAAGCAGAGCTACAACAAATGAATAATAAATGTGTTTCATAAACCATGAAATCTGAAGAAAAAAAACGAGGTGATAATTTTGACTTTGACCAATTTTACGCAAAAATTATGGACTGGTTTTAATGAAATTTTCAGGGAAGGTTGATACTAGGTCCAGCAAACAATGTATATGTTTTTAATGGTATCTAAGTTTATTATTTATAAGTTTTTATGGCTCTAAGCACTCCTACCCTGACTCAGCAAAACCCCATCCTTCGTTGACGGAAGTTTGTGGTCTCAGAGGGTTTTGAGTTTTCTTGAGAGGACATGAGTCGAGCAATTCATACATAATGCTAGTGATAACGAAGAACATATTTTATTGGATATACTGAAAGTGGAATTTGTGATACTGAAGAATCTAATTGCAGTCATCGCAGATGGGGGTTGAATGGTCCTGACACACTGGTCTTTTGCAGTGTAGGCAGTAGTTCTTGGTCTTCCTGTCAGACTTCCGGTCACACAAGGCACATCGCTTTCTCATAGAAGAGGTATCCGCTTGCTGATGGGGCATGTTCAAGCCAAAGACCGTTCTGATGGTCATCAAAGTACTTTTGTGCATCCCCTTGAAGTTCATCCTCTCCTCTGCCCATGGCCGTATCATCTCTTCTGCCGGCTCAATCAGATACTTCCGGCGTGATGAAAGTTCCGCCTGTCCATCACGTTTCCTCATTTCATTGCAGGTGATATAGGAGTTGACACCGGCGGCGTTGACCGGTCCGTACATTATGCACAAAGGCCACCGTTTGGTTATTCGGCTGCACGTATATCGGGCACACATTTGATCAAACGCGTCAACCCCTCCTTTTGTGTTGTTATAATACAAGATGATTTCTGGCTTCCCACAGTCATCCATAACAGGTTGTTGGTGCATTGAGGAGATCAACTGCACAAATTTTTTCTTCTTGTCTGGTAAATGTGACACAAGTGCCATGGTTGTGTCAAAGAGGAAAGCCGTGCACCCTTTTCTGATGACCGTCTTGTATGTCATCAGAGCTGGTACTTGTGGCTTCTTGTCCCTCAGTGTGCCTACATATGTGAGCCCATAATTTTTCAAAAGATCTTGTACAAGGGGGATAGATGAGAACCAGATGCATGTGTGGGAATAGAGTGGCTGAGGTGTCCTAAAATGTGGCGAGATGTCACATCTTATGATGATATGAGAATAGTGCGAGAAGAAACATATTATCAACAGAACAGAAAATGTCAAACATTTATATGTGATACAAATTAAATTTGAACTAAAAGAGGGGAAGGATGAAATAAATTACAGCTGTATGTGTGGGAATAGAGTGACTGAGGTGCCCTAAAATGTGGCGAGATGTCACATTTTATGATGATATGAGAATAGTGTGATCTTGTTGTGAGAAGAAACATATCAACAGAACAGAAAATATTAAGCATTCATATGTGATACAAATTAAATTTGAACAAAAGAGGGAAGGATAAATCATTCAAATAAAATGTGGCGGAATGTCATGCTTTATGATATGAGTATAGTGTGACCATGATATGAAAAGAAACTCACATTACCAGAACAGAAATTAAACATTGTGATAAATATTAATGTGATCAAAAGAGGGAAAATGGAATAAATTAGAAAAATAAATTAAATAAATTAAATAAATTAAATAAACTAAATAAATTAAATAAATAGATTAAAGAAATTAAATAAATAAATAAAATCAAACTCGGATGTGTTTTTCTGTTGATAAAAAAGAAGAAATTATTATTTACCCATAAGTATAAATGATAAAAAAAATTATATGACATGAACAAACCTCAGGTAAAGTGGGGTCTGACAAACCCCACGCTACTCACACCTCAGGTAAAGTGGGGTCTGACTGACCCCACGGTACTCACACCTCAGGTAAAGTGGGGTCAGACGGGCTCAAAAGCTCTATAAAGCTTATATAGAGCAAGATTCAGGAATGACCCTATCACCCCATTAAACTACTCCACTGATCAAGAAGGTATATGGGAGTACATATCTGTATGTAATATATTAGTATATTAAAATTAAAAAACAAAAAAGTATGGGGTCTGTCTGACCCCACTTTACCTGTTAAGGGTTAAGAGGTCATGGAAGTAAATTATGAAAGATATGTAGAAAGGATGTAAAAAAATACAGTTTTCCATATACCTGAACTCATACCTGTATAAATATGTGGAATAGCTTAGGTGATGTAGCCCAAGCTCAAACAATGCACGAGTTCAAATCTAAATATAATAATTGGAAATCAAAGATATAGATTCAGTTGGAACCATACATGAATTTGAGTCTAAGTATGTTTAAAGAATAGAGAATAGGAGACTGGACCCAACGAGTGTTGCGACTTTTCTGTACACTACAATAATATAAATAAATACAGTACTACCTCTCATTAATGGACTTAAAGGGAGGTAACGGTGTCCGTTGATGTGAATAATCCGTTGATTTGGAGTGGTTTTTGGGTGGCATAGTGATTGCACAGCATTAAACAACAGCACCGAAAACACTGCAAACACAGCTAATTAACGTCCATTAATGAGAGGTAGTACTGCACATATTCTCTCCTCTTGGCCTCCCTTACCTTGTATTTTCCTTACACCCTCTTCACTTTGTGCCTATATATTTCTTTCTTCTTTGGAACCATTCTTCATAACAATAATAATGATAACAATATCAACAATAACAATGATACCAACAACACTATAAGAATATTACAAATTTTCTTCTCTGGTAGTTCCCTCCACACCCAGTTGAAGTGGCAGGTCCCAGACTATGGTTCATCCCTCTCTGAATAGTCTTGTTTTTCACACCAAAATCTATCAGTTTTTCTCAGTCCTTAAGGTATAATACATAGAAATCTAAAATTCATTCTATAAATAAATGAAACTTTTGTAAAAGGAACAAGAGACTTTGTGAGTTTCTATTAGTAAAATGGGAATTTTTACACTTGAAAATATAAAAAATATATATATACATACATCTACAATGTGGTGGACCTAAATATATCTTAGTTTCAGAAAGAAGTTTCAGGATTTCAAGGAGCATATGCTGTGGAAACTAAAGATTTGTAAGAATAATCCAGCATTATACTTGCAAATGTGTAAACAACAGTTCAAGTTTAGAAGATGCAATGCATGGGTAGGTATAAAGAAACTTAAGGTTTGGAAGTAAGGACATGGAGCTATTAGAATTTAGAGTTATTCTTTGAATGAAAATAAGAATGAAAGTCATTCTTAGAATTTTAATGTGAAATTAAAGTTCAGCATTTGGAGAAGATTAGGACAAAATTGTGATTTCGAGAGGAAAAAGGAGCTGGAGTAAATGTACATACATGGGAAGTTCTCTGGTGTGATAGCAGCTGCATCACGGTCTGGTGATGAGTTCAGAGCCCAAGTGACCCTGACAAGCCGTCCTACATGTCCCGCCAGTGTGAACATGACATGTTGGAACACTGCTAGAGGTGTCCTGCTCTTCCCAAGAACTCCAGGTCCATCATCATCGTCACCATCAACACTTCCATTGCTTGCATTCAGCATTTTGGCCTTCTCTTCTTCCTCTTCCCGCTGTTCATTTTCAATTTCATCCAGCTCTCCATCATACATATCATTATCATCCCCAGCAAATATTTGGACTGGTGCATCATGGCGTGACCTTGAGTGTTGTAGTGCTGATGCTGATGAGGCAGCAGCGGCTAGCCTCTGTGTGCGGATGGTGAGGGTAGTGGCCTGGAGGTGGCATCCCACTACACAGGCTTCCTGGTCTGTTGCACCAGCATAGGTCACAACACAAGCTGTGGGAGGAAAGTGACCAGATCAGTTGATGGAATAAAGCAGAAGCCACAAAAGTGGCCTGTATGCCTAACCTTAACTGTATGAAAATGTAGGAAAACCATTATGAGTGCCATCAAACTTCACTTTAAAAAACAACTTCCCAATAAATGACAGCCACCATGGCCTCAAACATAAACATTCTTGCAAGGATAATCTATTAGAATTTTACAAAACAGTTATCTCACACTAAGACAAAAGAAACAATGAAGAATTAATATATCTGGACTATGAAAAAGCTTCTGATACTGTCCCACAAGAAAGACTACTAAGTTCACTTTGTGTAGAACAGGAGGTAATCTAATATGTTGAATTAGCAATTGGTTGAATGAGCATAAACATTAAATTATTCTAGCTGGAAAGATGTTATGAATGGAACTACTTAGAATTCTGTTAATGAGCCACATTTGTTCCCAGTATATATCAATGCCATAAACACTGGACTAAAATGTACTTTAACCATATTATAATTCAAAGGAACTAGATATTGAAGAAGACAAATAACAATGGCATGAAAAATTACAGCTGAAATTTAAACCAACTAAATTTAAAGTTATGCAGATAAGTAAAAGTAACTAAAGTTTACTTTGAAAATATTTTAACCAAAAAGGAGATTGAAATGGAGTTCGGTGTAATTATCAGTAATGATCCATCATCTAAAGAGATGAATCTCTGCCTCACAGAAATCACACAATCATCACCAACCAATCAATCAACCACTTTATTGCCATTGGTCTCTGTAAGGGTGTGTGGCAACACCCACGTTCTGGCCATCTCGTGACTCACAGCGTCACCACTCAGAGAGTAATCAGGGCAGAAGCTACACGTCCTGCTCCTGATACACCTCTGTAACTAGTCAGTTAAGTCTCTCAATAAATCTCATAATGTGTCCCTGCCTTTCCATATTGCCAAACCATGATGCAGTTTCAGCAGGAGTTCATGGAGGAAAGAATGGGTGGCATGAAGACACCCCTGGCAGCCAACAGACCATTGAGGCCGGTTGCGTGGTATACAGTATCACCCACACAAAACCCCGATATCACACCAACCATTGGGCAGCAACCGTGGCCAACAACCCTGCAGTGGTACCCACTACATCCTCTGCCTGGACCTGAGGGAGTGACCATGGGCATGTTGGGAGCAGCATTTGAAGCCTGGGCCACCAGCTTTGGAGACTATAGTAGTATCTGCGGCTGAACGCCGCCCACGGCTGCATCCTATGTATGCCTCCTTTGTAACACAGAGGTGCAGCAGTGCATTGACTCGTGTCTGGACAAGCGTGAGTTCAGGCAGATCTCAATATGGACGCAATCACCATTGTAAGAAGCGTGGTTGTGGCATGTGTGGATTTTTTCTCTCCAACACAATCATCGAGTGATAGTGTATGTGCGTAAGTATCCCAGTGTCGCGTCAAAGCGAACGAGTCCAGCTTCAGGTGCCCCGAATGTCAATGTTCCCTGGAGGAATATATACTCAGAAAATAATGATGGGGCTTCATGATCGCACCGTGAAAGCGAAGATGTTACGTTACTTCCCAATTCTCGAGTCGTTCAATGAGGTAGTAAGGGTGTGTTAAGTCATAGAGGCTGGGGAAAAGGCTGTGAGTGAGTGTCCTTCGCAATACGTGGCCGGTGTAGAAGTAAACGACCTGCCACCTCCATCCCTCATAGCCCAACACCCTGCTGAGGAGGCAGCACTGGGCCCGATGCGCCAGCCCAGCGGACAAGGAAAAGCCCGCCGAGAGGAGGTATGGCGTAGCCACATGTGGTGTGCAGCATCTGGGAATTCCAAGTGCACAGTGGGCGTCAGTGAAGAGCATTTGCTGCGACATGCCGTTCCTGCCCCCAGAAGGGGCATTTCTGGCACCTTTGCCCAGGCCTTACTCCACAGGGCAACGTTTGTTCCCCCACCCAACATTCAAATCCCTTTCCCAACTCCGGTCGAAGTGATCATTGGAGGAGTGGAGACGACGGAGTCGCTGCCTGTGGTGATCAGCTGTTTACCCCTATGCAACATGCTCTAACACAACAGTGGGACACTGGGGAACAAATGTCGGTGGCAGCCTGCCCACTGCTTGGGAACCTCAGTATATCTTAATGTCAGCTCCAGGCTGCACTCATGACAGTCAGCCACATTGCTGGGGGTAGCATGCACATCCTGGGGAGCATCACATGTCAGGTCTCTGTGGGGCCTGCCTCGACCATGAAGTGCATCTATATAATCAAAAGTGTGCAGCGACTCTACCTATCGCTTAAACCATGCAAAGCCCTATGTCTAGTCCATCACACCTACCCATGCCCCCTAGCACCTACCAGCGTGTGTGCTGTAATACTATCTAATGCCCCACAAGCTCCACCACGACCGAAATCGCCACCTTGTGAAAGAATGTTGATCGCCTAGAGAGATGGTTCTTGGAGCACTTCAGGTGCACTGTATTTGGTGTGGGGCGCACACCGCTTCGAGAAGTGAGTGGCCCACCTCACGTTTATCTACAACCCGATGCCCGTCCACATCCCAGCCACAGTCCCACTCCACTTTTTCAAAGTATGACAACAGCTGGAGAACGATGTCAACAAGGGCACCATCGAGGCAGTGCCCGTAGGCGAGCGCACTGAGTGGTGCTCTTGCGATATCGTTTGGCACATATATAACTCCCTTTGAACGTGCATGGAGAATGGTGCCACTCTGTGACCCAAAAAATTCTGTTTCTGCAGGAGGAGCATCACCTTTCCCAGCTACCTCCTGGGCTGGGAAAGTTACCAGCCTAGCCACAATCTTGTCAGAAACATAACGGTCTTCAAGATGCCCACCCAGCCCACCCTGTTAACCAGGCCACGCCCTTCCTGGTGGTCGTCCCTGTCATGAAGCCCTTCAGGGAACTACTAAAGAATTCAGGTGGGAAAACAGTATACTGGGATATGCAGTTGGAAACGCTCTTCATCTCCGGCAGAGGAACTGCGCTTTTATGATATTCCACACCACACGGCAGTCCTTACTGGCTACAGCCACCAGGGTGTCGGCTTTGTTATCTTGCTGCCCTACGGAAGGGAAGCTTGTGCCTTGCGGTAGCCGATATTTAACAGCGGCCAAGATGAACTACAGTACCCTCGAAGGGGAAGCATTCGCCATCACCTAGTGCCTGAAGGCACACCTCTTCCTCCTGGGCTGCAAGAACCTCACTTTTGTCACAAACCACAAAGCCCTTACAAGAACTTTTTGGGAACAAAGAACTTAAGGACATAGCCAATCCCCCAGCTCCTCAACCTGAAGGATAAAGCATTTATGTTCACCTTCTGCATCAAGTACTTGAAGGATGATACAAACTGCGCAGCAGATGTCTTGTCACACTACCTGATCCTGTCATGTAAGTCAGAGGGGTAGGACAAAGACAATGAAGAGTTGGTATGCAGCTGAGGACAAGGTTAGGCGTGTTGTGGACCTTCGTCAAGTGGAGGAAGAGGCTGCACAGGACGAGGAGTACCGGCTCTTATAGGAATGCATAGTCATGGATGGCTGGACCAAACACAAGAACCAGGAGCCACTCGCTCTCCATCAGTACTTAAGGATGCGGTGTCCCACCTCCTGCCAGGAGAACTTTGTCCTGTACATCTGTAATGAAAAACACTGTGGCTGGTGGTACCTGCAGCCCTCAGGCATGCAGTCCTTGCGAACCTTCATGCGGAGCACCAGGGCAAACACTCAATGCTACGCAGAGCAGGAATTGACGTGGAGGTGGAGCAGATGAGAAGCCAATGTGCGGTATGCGATATGCATGCCCCCTCCAGCCCCGCAGTACCCATTCCACCAGGTGGTGACAGACTTATTTCAGCTGGACGGCCACACCTAGATTGCCTTTGCTGGCAGGCTCCCAGAATGGCTTGAAGTGGAGCACCTGCTAGGGATGCCACCACCGCACACCTCACCACAGTATTTCGACGGTGGTTCTGGTGCTTCAGCATCCCAGAGGATCAGTCATGTGATGGAGGAATGAACCTAACCATCCAGGAATCCAGGGGCTTATTCAATGCCTGGCGTGTGCGTATGAGGGTCTCGTCTGTACATTACCCTAAGTTAAACAGCCATACAGAGGTGGCAGTCAAGTGTGCCAAGATGCTGCTACGTGGCAACACTGACAGGCACGGCTCCCTGGACAATGACACTGCTTCAAGGGTCATCAAACAGTATCTTAACCCTCCCCCCTCCCCCCAGGGCTCCGGGGCCTCCCCAGCCCAGCTGTTCAGAAGTCGTCAGCTGTGGGACACTATACGTATTTGTAAATGCGTCTCTCTAGGAGGTGAGCGAGCAATGGACATGGCTGCTGCGGGAACATGAATGGGCCATGGCCCACCCTGGGTACAGAGCAGCCTTTTGGCCAACAACCAGACCCTCATGCCCGGCCAACGTTCCCACGTTTAAAACTCCAGCAGTGGCCGCTGGGATCGTACAGGCACTGTCTTGGAGACTACAGCACTCAGGCAGTACTTGGTGCAGCTGGATATCAGCTGGCACATCACTATCAGGAACCAACGCCACCTACGTCCCCTCATGCGTGAACCGTGCGTCCAGGCACATGATGACAGGGCAGCTGTGGTGCCCTACCCAACCCCACCCACCTAAGGAAAGCCCCAGCGCCCCAGACGGGCACCATGTCACCTGTCATCACTCAGACCGAGTGCCACACGCCCAAATGTCGACAGACCACAAAATGTGTTTTTCTTCTTTTTGTAATCCTCATTTCACATTTAAAAGTCTCTTTGCTTTATTATTACACTGCCCACTACGGGTGACTTGTGTAATTGGGCGGGGGAAGTGTAGGGGTGTGTGGAAACACCCACCTTCTGGCCATCTCCTGACTCACAGCATCAGCAGTCAATTGGAGACTAATCAAAGCAGAGGCTACACGTCCTGCCACCTCTCTGTAGCTAAGCAGTCTTTCAATAAATCTCATAATGTGTCCCTGCCTTTCCACATAGCCTAATCAGTCTTTCTTGCAGAAAACCCACAGCCTTAAGGTAGCTAGCAACAGCCTCCAGGGAGGTCCACAAGTCACTAATGAAAGATATATTGTGTTGGTGAGCCACTGTTAGTGTGGGACATTGTAGTATGAAGTGTTCTAAGTTTCCTGTGTGGTGGTTGCATCAGAGGCATTTTAAATTTGTGGCCAGACCTATTCTGTACTGGTACTGTTTTAATGCTGGATGATGTCCTGAGTACGATCATGCCAATGTGGTTCTTACTAGATGTGGGATTTTTTTTTTTTTTTTTTTTTTTTTTGGGGGGGGGGGCTTATGTCTGGGTTTTTGGTGGAGTATAGAGTTTGGTAGTCTGTCTTGAATGGCTTCTTTAGTGATCCGAGTGTGTATGTATTTCTATGTAGATGTTTTGTGTGATACAGGTGGTTTATCTATCTATATAGTATACCAAGTCTTTTTCTTCCTTAAGTTCAGATATCAACAGATATACCATTCACTAAAAATCATCGAAAAAGTACTTTTTAAAAGCATACAAATAAAGTTTTTACCTGTTACAGAAGAATTTATTCAGAAAATTCACTTTTAATTGCGCCTCGCATACCACTTTTCCGAAGTCTAGATATTCAGAATAACAATATTGTTTGTTTGGCAACTGTGACGTCACGAACGCGGAATTCCCCGAACCTTTCCCGAAGCGCACGGGCGGAATGTTTCGAATAGCAGACGACGCAATGAAATGAAGACAAAACTGTTTTTTGCCAAATTTGATAAGATGTAGATGGTGGAATTTTATAGAATACTGTCAGTATGTTTTTTTATGTACATTAAACTGTAAATACAAAAAGTTATGGAAGTCTTGATATTTGACCTTTAAGGTCAGATATCAAGACTTCCATAACTTTTTGTATTTACAGTTTAATGTACATAAAAAAACATACTGACAGTATTCTATATAATTCCACCACCTACATCTTATCAAATTTGGCAAAAAATAGTTTTGTCTTCATTTCATTGCGTCGTCTGCTATTCGAAACATTCCGCCCGTGCGCTTCGTGAAAGGTTCGGGGAATTCCGCGTTCGTGACGTCACAGTTGCCAAACAAACAATATTGTTATTCTGAATGTCTAGACTTCGGAAAAGTGGTATGCGAGGCGCAATTAAAAGTGAATTTTCTGAATAAATTCTTCTGTAATAGGTAAAAACTTTATTTGTATGCTTTTAAAAAGTACTTTTTCGAGCAATACGATGATTTTTAGCGAATGGTTATGGTATATCTGTTGATATCTGACCTTTAAAAGGTAGGTAGCTGCAGCCCTCAGGCATGCACTCCTCGCGAACCTTCAACACAGTAGCCGATATTGGTTTCCTTTTAATCTTAGTTCTTCATGAATGAAGGGTCATCCCTGTACCCTGCCCTCTGCTCAGGTCTGAAGTGATGCAAGACTCAGCATATCCTCAGCAGGGCCCTACCACTTCATTTACATAGTGATCCTCCCTCCTTGTCCCCTCATACAAAAATGGTGCAGACAAGGAGAAATTCCTTTGGGCCACATCAATTTACAGTCCATTCACAACCCTTCTTCACCCACACCTATCTCTTGCCTTCTCCCTTCCCTGCTCAACAGACATTCCCCTTTTACTCAAAGCCACCTTCACCCCATCCATTCATCTTATTTTTGTCTTCCCTTCAATGTTTGAATAACATGCTGCTGGTATAGTTTCTTTGTTGTATTCTGTTGATGTAAAGGTTCTGGCATAGAACTGTGTTCCTGTCATTTTCAAATGTACTCTGGAGAGTTTTTTTTTTATGCAGAAGTTCAATTGGGGTGGTTTTGGTGCCTCCTGTTATTATTTTCAGTGTTCCATTCTGTAGAGTTTGTAAGTTGTTTAGTTTATGTTTATCTATCTGACTGTTGGGAACCATGTTGTGGAGGAATAGTTGAGGAGGGTTCATTGACGATGCCTATTAGGGTTTCTGTTATTTAAAGTCAGTGCTTGTCATAGATTTAATAAGATTAATTTTCTTATTGGGCCATGGATTGGAGACAGTTAAGGAGAATGGAGAAAAATGGGAGATAAGCCAGTTGTTGTTTACTGATGACACTGTGTAAGGCCAGAAATTTCAAATTAATATTATTTTCGTTTAGTTGCATTTTTTCTAGAAAATTCTATAAGTGAGATCACTAGGCATTATGGGTAAACTGTAACTCCACTCTTCTGTGATGTCATTAGAATACATTCAGATGTAAACATACATTAAGAACCTTAGATTTAGGAGAATGAGAAAAATTCCTAACCTCCAGTTCAGGATTCCATTAGAGGAATAATTTAGGAATTTAGAATATCTAGATATTATATCAAGAAGCAAGATGACAGAGTCTTGAGTTAAATCATGAAGTGGTAGTTGGTAGTTTTATACATAGATACAAATATGTTCACTAGCCATGTTGTGTATCATGCGTAGCTTATTCAGTCCAAGCCCCAAAACCCCCTTCCTAACAGGGAGAAAATGGGTTGAGGGAGTATCAAACACATAAACAACATGAACAAACATGGTGTTATAGAGCATGTGATTGAAAGAATCTATTCTGATGTGAAATTTGTAAAGTGGGATTGTGGCCAAGAGTGCTCCCTCCCAAAGATAAAGTAAAAGAGGTTAGATTAGACATAGGTGAGGTAAACATTGGATAAGTGGCCAGAGGGTTAGATTGTAAAAACCCATGTCTCCTGGCTATGCCATTAGGTGTTGAATTATATAAACTCCTAACTACACCAGTAGGTGTTGAATTATATAACGCTACCAAGTACATAATTGTTTCAAAGATAATCATCCAGGATGGGTTTTAGTTCAGGTTTAATAATTCTAAATCAATTGTGTCTACTGTAATGAGTGAAGAAAGATTAGTAAAGGAGGTATGGAAGGCAGATGTGGAGAGAGTGAACATGAGGGGACGTCCTAGGATGAGATGGATGGATGGGGTGAAGGGGGCTTTGGGGAAGAAGGGAATGTCTGTTGAGGAAGGACGGGAGAGGACAGAAGACAGGGGTGAATGGAGAATGGTTGTATATGGAAGATGTTGTGATGCATGAGGTGGAATGGGGGGTGAGGTAGTGTGTGTGAGCAAAATTTTGACGCAGCCCGAAGGGATTTCTCCCCATCCTCTCCTTTATATGGGGGGACAGAGAGGGGGGGTCGCCGATTTAATGAAGCGGCCTTGCTGTGGATGTGCTGTGTCTTGTGACACTGCTTCTGACCCAGGGCAGTGGACAGGGTGCAGGGATGACTCGTCATCTAGGAGGTGCTAAGATGGGAGGGAGGGTGGAGGGGTGTGGAGTGTTTTCAGGGATGGAATGGGTGGGAATGATTCTATGCCTTTTCCTTTTTGGCTACCTCCCTAGTAAGGGGGAAAAAGCCTTGGTATATGTATGTATGTAATGATTGAATATAAAACCTACATATATTTTTATTCTATTTTTGTTACAATTTAATAATCAACTGATTGAAACCTAGAAATATTCTTTAATTGCCCAACCTGGATACTGCTACTATAAGTAACATCAAAATGGCCTTAAACGGGGAAGAATGGTATGAAATATTGTTTGATCAAGAACATCATTTATCATTTTTGTACAGAAAAGCCAGAAATTTTTATCTGGAAACAAAGAAGCTTCTGGTCTCAGCCTTGTTACAACATCACTTTGATTACGCTTGTAGCTCATGTTACAGTAGTCTGAGCAGAAAAAACCAGTCCCGGCTACAGGTTACACAAAATAAGATAATTAAATTCATACTAAATTTACCTCAACGTAGTCTAGCAAGGTAGGAATGTTACCTGTAAAATATCGTGTCCAGCAGCTGAAACTAAACCAGGTTTACAGTGTCATTCATAATTCTGCTCCCTCATATGTGAGCTGTAATTTTACATTATCGGCTGAGAACCGAACCCAGAACAGTCAAGAGTCTCTTATTGTACATCATGCAGGTCCCTTCACTAAAAACAGTTTTCACTTCACAGGTGCTCAACTATGGAACTCACTACCTGTGTCCATTAAGAAGTCAAATAGCAAGGTTACCTTCAAGAAAAAAAGTCAAGGGTTACTATATGTCTCAGCTATGGACAGAGAACAGCCTTGATTTTGTGTACTACTAGCTTAGTGAGGGATACCTGATTCCATGAGTAATACCATCCAAATCTGCGTTCACCCATAACTGTTCTGACCTCCCCCCCCCCTTTTTTTTTTTTTTTTTTGTTCCTCAGAAGTTTAGTTTAGTATAACAATGATTGATGTTTACAAATTGGTTTCCACCTTTGTTTTGCCAGTCATAATATGGTATATGATCTCAAGTAGGGTCCGAGAACAGTTATGATCTGACCTTTTTCCTCGTTCTCCTTGTTGTTTTACTCATTCAGATACTGGTCCCCTGTACCCTACCTCTGGTGCCTCAGGTTATAATGTACTACTCCCTAGTGCTCATACTAATTGCCCACTCCGTCCTGAGTTTCAGGTTAAATGTTAGATTTAATTAATAGGTGACCCTAGCTGCAGTGTAGCATTCACTATAACTACATGTTGTTACAGATGTAGAATATTGTAGTATATCATTAATGGTACTACTCTGATATAGTACTCACTCATACATGTTGATACAGCTGTAGAATAATGCAGTATATCATTAATGGTACTACTATGATATAGTACTCACTCATACTGTTTTGTTACAGTTTAACATTATTTTGTTGTTCCTCTGCTTAATGCAATGTTCCTTTTTGTGATGGTGCTCAAATTTTTGGTCTCAATATTCCTATGTGTACAAACATTTTAGTAATATTAGCAAAACTATAACAATGTTTATATGTCATATGTGTACTGACTGGTATTACTCAGGATTGTCTCTGGTCCCCTTAATCCCCTACGTATGTTGTCTGCATGACTTAGTGTAGAATAACAATCTGATGAGGACCACAATGGAAATAAGCGTACATGCTTTTTGTGTTATCCTCGGCAATTTGCATTTATTATTCCAAACTATGTGTTCTTGTCATTATTTGCACTTCATGTACATTGATTCATTGCCAAATAAAGTCTATCTATCTATCTATCTATCAAATTATATATGTATTTGTGGGGACCTGGGATGATGGTAGTAATTTCTCATAATAAAAATAATCTGACTTAATGTAGGATTTCCCAATAACCATTATAGATATATAGTTGATGAAGTGTCATCCTCAAAAATGGTGTGCTTGACCAAACACTGTTTTATAAAGGCATTATAAACATCTTGCCCATCTATTCATTAATTTCATATTTTTGGGTGTCAGTGGTGGCACTACATTTTGGTTATAGTAGCGGTGGGATTAATGGCTACTCATGAATAACAAATGATAGATGTAGTTTTGGCATTACAACTGCACTTGTAGCAAAATCAGAGGAGGGATTAAGGAAGTTAGTGACGGAGTTTGGGAAGGTGTGCAAAAGGAAGTTGAAGATAAATGTGGATAAAAGTTAGGTGATGAGATGTACAAGGGGAGAATATGTTAACAAATTGGAAGTGAGTATTAGGGGAGAGAGACTGGAGGAAGTGGGTAGCTTTAGATACTTGAGTGCAAATGTAGTGGGAAAGGGAGGAGTGGCAGTGGAGGTAGAATGTAGACTGAGAGAAGCAAGTAAGTGCCTTGGGGGATTAAAAAGTGTAATGAGAAATAGACATTTGGGAATGGGTGCTAAGAGGAGATTGTATGAAGGGGTGATTGTGCCAATAGCACTGTATGGGGCAGAAACATGGAACATAAGAGAGGAAGAACTTAAATGTGTTTGAGGTGGAACACCTGAGAAATATGGTAGGGATTACTAGGCTGGATAGAATGAGAAACATGGTGAGGAGGAAAGTCGGGGTGGAAATGGAGTTGGAAGACAGGGTTGATGAAAGAGTATTGGGATGGTTTGGACACAGAAAGAGTGAAAAAAAGATTAGTGAAAGAGGTGTGGAAGGCAGAGGTGGATGGAATGAACTTGAGGGGACGACCAAGAATGGAGTGGAGTATGTGGGAATGAAATGGGTGGGAGTGGATTTATGCCTTTAATTTTGGCTACTTCCCTTGTAAGGGGGAAAAAACCCTTGGTATATGTTTGTAGTTTTCTTATTGATTTTTGCAGTCATCTTGATATGTGTGATGAAATTTATAGGAGTATTAAATGTTCAGCCTTGAATTTTAGGGTTCTTTTTCCAATGGGAGAATTTAGACATTTAATTTCACTCCACAGCATTTTTTTTTTTTTTTTTTTTTAGCTGTCTGGTGTGAGGAGTCACCTATTTTCCCTTGAAAAATTAAAACACATGGGAACACTTTATACAGGTTATCAAAACTTTAAAGAGACCTGATAACCTCTGAATTAAGAATAAATACCACAGGAATTTATCATAATATATGCAAAATAGTTATGTTTGCTTACTACATTTATATGTCTGTGGTAAGTTTGTTTACCTTTTCATTTGTCTGTCTTTTCTGTATCTGACCTCATTATGGCCTGAGAGGTCTCCTGTCAGTGTGTTTTGCCATTGTACAACATCCCTGCATGGGATATTGACTGCATCTTTCATGCAGATGATATTATATAGACATTAGTGACATCACTACAGACTAAGTCACTCGGCATTCTTTACTGAAGACTAATCTCCACTTAAAACATAAAATAAAAAATAAGATCAAAATAAACAAATAAATAAATAGATGAATAAATAAATAAAATGCTGATCTCTCTGAACTTTTACAGTCTCTCCATTCAGCTACACTTCTTAAACCTCTCTTTTCTATCTCTATGACCCCACTTCTTCAGTGTGATATTGACCACAAGGATATAAGTGCTAGTTATTGGTGACAAAATAAAATACATTGCATTCCATCAAAATGATCTGTATCATCATTGTTGAGTAAATTATTTCTAACCCTTATGATGACAGACAACACAACAATGTTCCCTCTAATTTTTTGCTGTGAGTGCGCACAAAAATTTGCTTGAGTGCAAACTTTGCCTTCTCTGTTTAAAAGTATGTGCACACCCACGGTGGCAAAGTCATTTCATTTGCAATGGAAGTGCTACAGTTAAGAAGAAAAAAAAAAAAAAACACTGGTTTGATGGTTGGCAAGTTACCATATTTTTAAAGAATTTATAAGCTGATGTTTGGATAGAAGAAGAGACCTGAAAAAATAGCTTCCCACATAGAGTGATCAATGTCTGGAACAAACTGAACAGAGAAGCAGTGAATGCCAGAACTATACACAATTTTAAGAACAAACTGGATGTGGAGAGATACGAAAACAGGTCACTACGAGCATAGCTCTCGTCCCGTAAAATACAACTAGATAAATACATGTGCACAGCTTAGAGGGAACATTGCAGCATAGTCAGAGACTTACTGCTATTTTACAGCAGGAAAATGACATGAGAAAATAGCTTAAACCACAGAGGCTATGCCTCAAGACAATACATCAGTGACACTTACCGTGCCTACAGGAACGCTTGGCACTCTCAATCTGTTGTTGGCGCTCCTTCAGGCGATCTTGTGGGGTGGGTCTCCTTCTCTTCTCCAGTGGTCTTCGACGTTCTTCCTTCTTGCTTTTACTGCCCCCTCTGTTCTGGGACTTCATCTTCAATGATTTTTTATGTGACTTATTCTTGGAAGGGGAGTCTAATGAAGAAATTATATCATTCTCTGACACCTCATTGGTAGAAGACTTGTTTATTTTAATCAATACTTCTTCCTTTTCAGATTTTGAGGTGGTATTTTCTTCATTCTTGTCCACCTTGTGAGACTTGTTACTTTCTTTCTCCAACAACACCTTGGTTGTAGATGTAGACACATCTTTATTCATACTGTTGTCTTCAGGTTCTAAATGTTTAACCATTTCAGTTCTAAAAGTGTCAATGGCAACTTTAGGCTTCTGGTGATTGTGATGTAAAAAAACTAAGTATTTACTGGGTGATTTTTCAGTTGCTTGAATCTTCTGGTCATTATTGCCTTTACTATCTGGAGCAGCTGTAGTTGTGCTAGTTGTGGTTGTAGTTGTTGTTGTTGATTGGGATTCTTGCTTTGAGACAACAGTTGTGGTTGTTGCTTGGTGGCTGGCTCGTACTGGATGATCTTGTACAGGATGATCTGAAGGTTGTGCAGTTGTATGATGATTGTTATTGTTGCTGGTGTTGTTGTTCTTGCTGCTGCTGCCATTGGTGTTCATGATATTATTGCCTTTATGTTCGTGATCATCAAGTGTCCCTTGGGGAGCTGTTTGGTCAGCAGTATGTTGGTGCTCATGCACATCATTCAATGATCGAGCTTTGCGTGGTGAATTATGCTGATTTGAACCAAGTTCAATGTGGATACCTGTGACTGTTCCTGATGGCAATGATGCAGAGGATGAGGAAGAAGGTGAGATTGGTGATGATGATGATGGAGGAGAGAGTACTTGGTTTCTGACCATGGAGATCAAGGCTACAGTAAACAAGTCACAGCCTCGCTTGCAAACATTTACTAAGTTCATCTGCGTAAGAAAATAGAAAAAAAAAACAATCTTAATATATGCACATATGTTCAAACGTACAATTAAGGAGGGAGAGAAACAAGTGATGTGTACCTGCTTCTGGTGGTCCTGCAAGATGGACACTGAAGAGATTCCTCTCTCCACCAGTTGTTTTCATATCACATCAGCACTCTCACCTCCATTTGGAGGTTCCACCCTTAGGGAGTGGCACACATTCTCTGGACCAGGCCAAAGATTTCTGTCAATTCATCTTTCTTCCACTTTTTAACATATGAGCTGATAAAAAGCAACTGTTCCCCTTTCTCTTTCCCTCCTCTGTGTCCTCCTCCTACCAGTTGGTGACCTCACTTCTTTATTTTATCTACCTTACTAATCATGTTTGTGAATGATAATATTTCCTTCTAAGTAGATTCCGAAGTGCCTTCAACATTTAGAATATAAGGTTATATCCACTCATGACTACTGATGGGAGGGAGGGAGAGAGATACAGAGGCAGAGACAGAAACAGAGAAAGATAGGCAGAGACAGAAACAGAGAGAGATAGGCAGAGACAGAAACAGAGAGAGGTAGACAGAGTTAGAGAGAGAGTAAGAATAAGGGTAAGAGTAAGGGCAAGAGAGAGAGAGAGAGGGGGGAAGGAGAGGAAGAGAGAGAGAAGGAGAAGGAGAGAGAGAGAGAGCAGAAGGGAGAAGGAAAATGATACAAATAAGAGTGAGTAAATCTTGGTGGATAGGAATATAAACACAGTCTATAGTTTACCAACACCTACCTCATGCAGATCGTTTGTAGCAAAGTTACTTTCACACTGTACTATGCAAGGTTCCCAATGTGCTGTGGCCTTCAGCACTTCTGCACCATTGTAACTGGCCAATGCAGTGGGTATTTCACTGCCCAACATGAGCAACACTGTCACCACCCACCATCGCACAGGTGATGTGTGAGAGACTGTGCTGGAAGATAGTGGAGACGTGTGTACCCTGCTAACGCCATCGCCCTGTTTCGGTCGCACCATGTTGAAGCTGCTGCTACTCCTGCTGCACCTTCAATGGAGCTGTGAAAAAAACAGGGGGGTTTATATGTAACTGCAAACTTTTTTTTTTAACATGCATCAAATTTACATTAAGGTTATATGGTATATTGTCATAAGCTGTAATAATAATAATGATAATAAATTGTTGCCTCAAATTTTACAGACCCATAGTAGCTGGCAACCATCATCAGGTCTACCATAAATCTCTTTGGAAAGAAACTTAGAACTGTTGTCTGTGTTATAACCATGTGGGCTATTTCTATATGTCACAATCTGGCATCGTTTCTTGATTTATCGTCTCAAATCTGGGCATGATTCAATCACCCACTCATTACAAATTTCTTTTAGTATATTCCATTTCTCTTTCATCTTTATTTCTTCATTTAAGAATTTATCCCAGTTTGCATTTTGAAAGAATTTTTTGAGTTTCTCAAAATTCATTTTGTTGTACATTAGTCTTCCTTTTCTGTTTCTCATTTCTTCTTAAGTCCATTTGCTCTTTTAGTTCAAATTCTATTAATACATGGTCACTCTTTCGTATTGGAATTTTGTAATCAATTCTGTCCACAATTTCAGGTTCTGATGTAAGCATTAAATCCAGTCTCAATGGTTCCTCATTGTTTCTGTATCTGGTATTTTCTTTAATCCACTGAATCATTGTGTATTCAGTGGTCATATCAAGTATGTTTGCCCAGAGGTCTTCTCCACCCTTCACTGTCATTTCTTCCCAGCATATTTCTTTTTAATTAAAATCACCCATAATTACTATATTTCCTCTTTCTTTCAGTATATTAGTTAGTTCATATTTTGTATCTTCCAACAGTTTGGAATGATCGCTTTCTGTCTATGACTGTGTTTTGGGGGGTACACACACTACTATAAATTTTCTACTTTTCATGTAATTACTTTCAACTTTTATCATAATTTATTCTACATTGTTTTTTCCTTCTGTTATCTTTGTCACATTTAAGTTTTTCCTAATCAGAAGTAATACTCCCCCACCCTGTTTTTCCTTTCTATTCTTAGCAAACAAAAAACACAACTACATGCACAAACATCAACATAAACTTTTCCTTCTGCCGCCCTAGCCGCAATTCTAACCGTCACCGCTGCTTACGTGGACCACCCCTGTTGCTGCAGCCGCTGATGTGGACTACCCCTGCCGCCGCAGCCACAACCATCACTGCTTCCAACATGGACCACCCATGACACCGCCCCAGCCGCAATCAATGTTGACCACCCTTGCCGCCGCAGCCCCAACTGTCATTGCTGCCGACGTGGACCACCCCTGCCGCTGCCCCAGCTGCAGCCGTCGTGAACCTGCTCTGCCACAGTCGACGTGGACCACCCATGCCGCCGCAGCCCCAGCCATTGCCATTGCCGATGTGGACCACCCCAGCTGCCGCCGCCGCAGAGCCAACACCCCAACCATCATGGATCCGCCTGTTCCTACCTCAGTGGACGTGGCTCCTATGCAAGTACCACCCACGGACACTCCCGTCAAGTGCACTTCCATTCCTAGGACCTCCAAGACCATTTCATTTCACCAGTCACTCGAGGGGGAGTAATGTGGCAACATGCCACTTCTGCAGTGTCTCCCCTTAACGCATATAACATCTTTGTAAATAAAATGATTAATCGTGGTCAATCTATTATATGTGTCTGTGGTCATGAAATTCTATTTTGTAAATATTGTCACATACAAGGATGGCCCTTATATTGTAAATAGTGTCTATATGTAACATAATTGCATAAATTGTACAAAGCATTGAAATATTTATTGTGTATAGTTTATGTGGTGGTGAACGAGAAATCCAATAATATGTCCAGAAGAGATATGAATTTTTATTTAATCCTCTCTTAACCCTTTCGATACGATGATGCCTACGTAGGCATCATGAGGAGCAAGTGGGTACGCGAGGATGCTGATGTCGGCGTCTTGATCATATATATTGTAGTTGTACCTGCGTGACCCCCATACTCTGTAAACTGGCTTCATCATATTTTCTATGGTTATCAAAATTCACGGGTGAAAGAGAACAAGCAATACAGCGGCAACTTTATTTTTTTATGATGCGAATATTATGATGCAACATCGCACGTCTGGTAGCTAATTCTGCCTGCGAGATTTTGGTCGGTAGTGAAGGGGTTAATGACGACATCCATTTACTATGACGTGGTAACTAACCACATCAGTTGGTGACCCCAGACCGTTCACCAGGATGTGGTAACTAACCACATATGTACACACTGACAGTTCCTTTCATAGAGTTCAGTCTCTTGTCTTATAAACCTTATTGTACTACAAATTTCATCTTTATTCCCTTGAAGATGTGAATAATACGAAAGCGCTTGGGAATTACTGTTTCTTTCCTATCTCTTTTATTGTTACCAGGAAAAATATATATACAGTATCCCCCCGCTATTCACAGGGGTTACATTCCTTCCCCTCCCGCGAATCCCAAAAATCCGCGAATTATTGATGCAGTTTTAAAACACTTATGTATGATATTATATACGCTAAAATATGCTTCCCAAACACATTCTAATGACAGTCTTACTCATTAACACAGTAATAATGTAGAAATGATAAATTAAAAACCGTAATAATGTAGTATAATCACTTATAGAGCGTACCTAATACAGGGGTACAGTATAATTACATATAACACATCAAAAACTTGAATTCAATCACTTTGAAAACCCGCACGCGACTGAGAGCTGTTTAGCCTCTCGCACATGGAAATGCTTGTGACATCACGTTGTCTGCAGCCAATCAGCAGGAAGGAGAAACAAAAGCTTGTAATTGACATTGTTATTTTAAAATGATTTACCAGTTATACTGTATCATCTCTCTTTTCTAATTTTTTATTTTATATTTACTGACATTGTTATTTTAAAGTTATTTACCAGATATACTGTATCACCTCTCTTTTCTAATTTTTTATTTTATATTAACTGACATTGTTATTTTAAAATTATTTACCAGTTAGGGTGAATGTGAGCGTTTTTTTGATTAAAAAAAAAAAAGGCCTAAGAAATTCACGAAATTGCCAAAATTATGAAAAAAAACACCTTTGAGAGCAAAATCCATGAGTATGCAGGGCCGCGAACAGTGAACCGCGAATGAGTGAGGGTATACTGTATATACATAATATAATATATATGCATGCTGACGGTCAACTTGAATATTCAAATGACGAAATGTGTGATGTTTTAAACAACTATTTTAGCTCAGTATTTGTAAACAAAACACCTAAAAGTGAACTCCAAACTGAAACCTGTAAAAATTCTAGGGTGAACTTACTACAGTAAATATAAAAGAAAAAAATTAAAAAGTGTATAGAGAAACTCATAAGAACATAACATAAGAATGAAGGAGACTGCAAGAGACCATAAGGCCTACACTAGGCAGCTCCATATCCATCACCACCTGTCATCCCCATCCATAAAGTTGTCTAATCATTTCTTAAAACAATTGATAGTTTCAGCGCTTACTACATGGTTACTAAGTTTATTTCATTCATCAACCACCCTATTAGTAAACAAATTCTTGCCTATTTCCTTCTTAAATTTAAATTTGTCCAGTTTATAACCATTACTGCGAGTCCTGCCCTGTTGTTTTAATATGATGACCTTGTTTTCACCACCTTTATTAAAGCCTTTGATCCACTTGAACCCCTCTATTAAATCACCCCGCACTCTGCGTCTTTCCAGAGAGTGTAAGTTAAGGTGCCTAAGCCTCTCTTCGTAAGGCAAATTTCTGAGTCCATGTATCATTTTGGTCATTCTTCTCTGTACTGATTCTGGTGAATTGATGTCCATTCTGTAGGACAGAGACCAAAACTGTATTGCATAGTCAAGGATGTGTCTATCGCTAGATAGAGTTTAATAACTACCTCTGCATTTCTATTCGTTACTGTCCTATCAATGAAACTTAATGCTCTGTTAGCTTTATTCCTGGCACTAATGCACTGCTTCCTGGTTTTAAGGTCCGGACTCACTAGAACTCCCAAGTCTCTCTCACACTCAGTTTTCTCTAAAAGTGTGTTATCTAAGCTTTATCTATTTTTGGGGTTGTGTAGCCCTACATTTAACATGCTACACTTAGAGATATTGAAGTTCATTTGCCATTTCACTGACCATGTGAACAATTTGTTAAGATTATCCTGCAGAATCTCTGCGTCATCTCCTGACCTAATTAGGGGTCCTATTTTTGTGTCATCCGCAAACTTACTAACATCACTATTTATCCCATCGTCTAAGTCATTTATGTACATAATGAACAACAAGGGACCCAAAACAGCCCTGGGGGACCCCACTAGTAACATTGCACCACCTAGATTTTATTCCATTTATGGTGACCCGCTGTTTTCTGTTACTAATCTAAGCTCTAATCCATTCTAACACTTTTCCTCCTATGCCATGGGCTTTGGTTTTATTTAGTAGTCTCTGGTGTGGCACCTTGTCGAACGCTTTGCTAAAGTCAAGGTAAATAACATTGTAATTATCATTGTTATCTGATGCCTTATATACTTTAGTATAAAAGGATAGAAGATTAATCACACATGACTAACCCTTGGAGACCCATGCTGTGAATCACAAATTGAATTATGTCTTTCGATGTGTTCTCTGAGTCTATTTACTATTACTGATTCAAGCATTTTTCCTATAACTGATGTCAAACTGATTGGCCTGTAGTTGCATATAGACAATCTATCTCCCTTCTTAAAAACAGGAACAACGTTTGCTTGCCTCCAAGCAGTAGGCACAAAACCAGTGTCTACTGATTTATTAAATATTTCAGTTAACTGGTCGCAGATTTCAAATTTACACTCCTTTAGCATTCTCGGAAAAATTTCGTCTGGACCCAGGGATTTTGTAGCTTTAAGTCTTTCAATCTGCTTGACTACTACTTTACTAATGCTGATACTAGATAGACTACTTTCTTCATCCCTTCTGAAAATCGGATCACAGTCAGGTACTTTATCTAACCTCATTAGCAAACACCGATAAAAAATAATTGTTAAACTCCTCACTCATTTTTCCTCCAATTCTATCATGACATTTCCAACATTTTTAATTGGTCCTATTCTTTATTTATTGTTCTATAGAGATGAAAGAAACCCTTTGGGTTGGATTTTGCTTGACTAGCAACCTTAATTTCATAATTATGTTTCGCTGTACATGTACTCTTTTTAACCAGTTTTGCCATTTTGTTATATCTTGATCTAAGGTGTGATTCCCCATTTTTTATTTTTATGTAAAGTCCTCTTTTCATTCCAATCTCATGTTTCAATCTGTCCATCATCCATTTGGGAGTATTACTATTTTTCCGTATTGACTTCAGGAGATAAATGTATTTTGTGCATTAATAATTAAATCACTTAGATTGCTATACATTTCATCCAAATCGCTGACCTGTCTGTTGAGCCACCCTCCCCAAATGACCTGATCCAAGGTATGCATATTACCCTCCGTGACCCGACCTCTGGTCATGACCTGACCCCCGGTCACGCACCAAGACTTGACAATGTCCGAAATGTCCGCATGACATTTCATATTCAATTTCAAATAGGCTTTATATTGTCAAAGTTTGCTCTCCTGAAGTCTGGTACTTGGATGTTATTCGTACTTTTTAATTCTTCCCAAATAATATTAAATCTTATTTCTTGATGATCGCTAGAGCCTAAACTATCTCCCACTTTTACAATTCTCATTAGATGCTCATTACTCTATTAGTTAAAACTAAGTCCAGAGTATTTACTCCCCTCGTAGGATCGGTAATCACTTATTTAAGGAAATTATCTTGCACCACATCTAGGAATTTCTTTGTTTCCTGATCTATTAAAGTTTCCCAGTCAATCTTTCTATAATAAAAATCACCCATGATCACAACGTTTTTGTACTGGGACACTGTGAATTTAATGAATCAGGGATCAGTCTGCTCAATGCTGAGGTTAGGAGGTCTGTACAAGATGCCAATAATAACTTTCTTATTCTTGCCTATAATCTCTACCCAAATGGATTCTGTACAGTCCTCTTCCTTAATCGAATTGTTGATAATACAGTTTATTGTATTTTTAATTAAAAGTGCTACACCTCCCCCACTCCTTCCAACCCTATCCTTGTGAAAAAACTTATATCCTTCTATTTCGATTTCTGGAAGGAAATGTTTATCAGCCATGTTGATCCAGGACTCAGTAATAGCTATAATAATGAAATTCTCTATGCATGCTTTACCTCGCAACAAATCAATTTTGTTAATTATGCTTCTGCAAGTTTATCTTCCCTCCACCTGCTTTGGTGATTCTTTTCACAGTCCCTCTCTAAGTTGTTTCTATTGCCTAAACTATATTCCGATACTCCCACGTAATCTATCCGAAAAAACCCTGTAGGATGCCTACTTCTCACTCAAGGGATTCAGCAAGGAGCCAAAATCCTCTGGGCGACAAGTGCATCCCGTCCCTTGTATATAGATGCTTCCTACCGTAAAGGCGGTCCCAGTTGTCAAAAAATGCCCATCCATTGGCCTTGCAATGTTTTGCCAGCCTGCAATTCATTGCAATAGCCAATAACTCAAAACTATTAAATACCAGGGCCTGACGATTGGCACCCAAAAATTTTAAAGGAATTATAAAATGAGAATGTTGTTCAATTAGAAATTATTTTTAAGAGATCCATCATATCCGGAGATGTCCCAAGAGAATGGAAGCTAGCTAATGTTACTCCCATATTCAAAAAAAGGTGACAAAAAGAAACTAAATAACTACAGGCCTATGAGCTTGACTTCAATTGTAGGAAAAATTAGGGAAACTATCATCTGAGATGCTATTGAACATCATTTAGAAAGCAACTGTTTGATCAATGATAGCCAGCATGGATTCAGACAGAAACGTTCTTGCGTGACTAATTTACTTGGATTCTACAACACAGTCATCTCGAATTATGACCCCACCCCCCACCCCGGGGCCCAGTACTTTGATGTAGTGGGGCTTGCGTGTAGCAAGGACGGGCTGAGCTGTGCCAGCCAGGTGCAACCATACTGGAGAGGTCAGCCCTAAGCTACCAGACAAAATCTGAGCCAACAGATTTTTGTTGACGACCCTAGCTTGTCTTTGACCATGGACTGGAATGCTCATAGGATTTGCCGCCCTCACCCTATGACAGTTGTTTTAGGATGAGGTTTTTGGGGGTAGTGAATAGATAGGGGGTCCCCCACCCTTTTCCTTTGTGAATTCTCCTATCCCTATCCTTCATATTTGCTACCCTGCTCTCATTTTCTCACCATCTTTCTCTAATACTTGTAAAGGAAAGTTCTGGTATCTTGATGCCTCCCAAGCTACATGTCTGAACCCAGTCAAGTGAGAGATGTATACTGCGAGGTCACTACTCCTTGTGAGGGTCGAAAGCTCACAGACTGGGGAATACATGTTTACGAGGTAGGTACTAGGCTGCCGCCTTCCTTTCTTTCTATCCAGTGCACATACAGAGTGACTACGCCAGCCACATCCTAAATGGGACAAAACTAAAAACGACAAATCTCCGGGTTGACAAAGTCTCTAACAACTCTGAGGCCCTGCATGTGTAAATATCAGGCAACTGCAGTATCTTCTATGTATTGATCTCTCTTAATATATGGTGTGGCCCTATAAATATACACGATCATGGTAGCTGTTCAAACTGTATATTCTAAACCTCCACCACTACCTGATCCTCCTCCTAAACCTCCCGATCCCTCTCCTAATATTGCTGATTCTAATGTTGACGATGTTGGCTCGGCAAAAGTAAAACTCCCAGTTGTTGACTCCGGCTTGAAAAAGGATTTCGGTAATGATACTGAGACTTCATTGACAGATAATTCTGTTGTCCAGAAACTTACAATTGGAATGGATTCTGGAGTGACAAAATCATCTTTAGATACTCAGAAGCCTATAAATAGCTCAAGTATTGCTCCTAATTGTCATAGAGTCTTACATTTAAAATATGTCTCTCTTGATAAGAGTTATGTTGACTTACATGAAGAGTTCTGTAAATTTGGACCAATTAAAGAGATCAGGGTTAAACTGACTGACAACTTTAAGGCTTGGCTAGTCTGGATCTCATTTCTTTCTAATCAGGATGCAGCTGCTGCCTGCTTGGATTATAATAATTCCAAAGGAAATTAATCTTTGGCCCAACTTGTTGCTAGAGCACCACCTAACCTGGATATCTTTTATCCAGAAAACCTGGTAGAGGAAAGGAAGGAAAGTGAGCAGAGGCCTCCCAATCCAGCTAAGTGGCTTAATATCACTTATGCAAAGGAACATGCTAACTTGTTCTAGTTTAGAAGATTCTTGAAGAGTCACCTTGGCTCTGGTAATTTGACTAACTCACAGGTATCACGATTTGGAAGAAATTCCTTCTTAATTCATGTAAAGTCTTATGAGCAAGCTGCCATGGTGCTTAACTTGAGTCAGAAATCAGACATTAAGGAAGTTAAACCCCACTATACCTTTAGTTATGCCAAAGGGGTAATTTTTAATAGAGATCTCTATGACTTTGAGGAAGATGAAATTTTAGAAATGTGCCCAACTAATGTTTGGAGGGTTTTTAAAATCCCTCGTTCTTCTATGATTATCCTAACTTTTTCTGGTGAAGATCTGCCTCATTATGTAGAGATAGAAAAAGAGATTGTTCATGTGAAGCAGTTTAAGCCCCATCCCCTTCAGTGCTTTAACTGCTATGGTTTTGGCCATCCTTCCCGCCGATGTGCAAGAGACAAACTGTGTTTGATATGTGCTCAGCCTGAGCATGGGGATTGTTCCCGCCCAAATGTTTGTATAAATTGTAAAGGAGAGCATAATGCCAGGGATAAGAACTACATAATTTATAAGAAGGAACAGGATGGACTACTAAAAGCCCATGCAGAATACATCAGTGTTGGTCATGCTAAAAGACTACTAATTCCAAAAGATACAGTGATGTTATTAAAACAAATAGTAAAGTGGATCAGCCAACTGTAGAACCCAATAGAAAGAAAATGCCAATATGAATTCTTCTGTTAACACTGAACCCAAGCCTTAGTGTAAAAGTGTTACTCTCAAATCTAATCGTTTTCTTCTCAACTTGGAATTTCTAGTACTTCTCAATCCTCCTCTGCGGAGGATTCCTCACCCCCTGTTGAGGGAGTGTCTCCTGCCCCATCTGGAGGAGCACCTAAGGTTTCTATTGTTGAAACCTCATGGGCTTCTTCCAATGAAGCCTCCTCTCAGGCAATCTCTCTTCCAGACTTGGGGGACTCCCCAGTAGAGGGACTGCTGACTGGTGTGCCTCACTCAGTTGAGGTGCACAGAAGCAATGAGGATCAACCAACTGTAGAATCTAATAGAAAAACAAATGCTAATACGAATTCTTCTGTTAATGCTGAACCCAAGCCTCAGCGTGAAAGAGTCACTATTAGACCTAATCGTTCTTCTCTACAACTTGGAAATTCTAGTACTCAATCCTCCTCTGCAGAAGTTCTCTCATCCCCTGTTGAGGGAATGTCTCTTGCCCCATCTGGAGGGGTACCTAAGGTCTCCATTGATGAAACCTCGCAGGATTCCTTCAATAAAGCCTCCTCTCAGACAACCTCTCTCCCAAACTTGGGGGGGCTCCCCAATAAAGGGATCACTGACTGGTGTGCTTCACTCAGTTGAGGTGCACAGAAGCAAAGCTATGGAGTCTGAAGCTGTGTGCAGTAAAAGACTCCACAGTCCACCCTCATCTCCAACTTCTTCCCCATATCGTGATATGCAATCTAAGAAAGGAACTAGTAATTCAGACTCTACATCAACATCTGTCGGACCATTGTCAGAGAGGAGGATGCCACCCTCGAAAACAAAAAAATTAGATAAGAACCCATCTTGTAAACCCTCTCTCTCCCAACCTTCTCTTCCCAGACCAGGAGAACCAAAAAAGAAAAAGAAAACTGTATAATGTCTATAATTCAGTGGAATATTCAAGGTTTTAATTCTCATCGAGAGCAGGTTCGGATTCTCTTTAAAGAACATGATGTGTCTGCTATTTGTCTCCAAGAGACTATGCTTGGCGATTTATCCCCTAATGTTGGACTTAATTATAATTTTTATAGATCTCCTATGATTGGGTCATGCTCATGGAGGTACTGGTATCATTGTTAACAAGTCTGTAAACCACAGAAGTAATCACCAACATTCAGTGTTGCAGGCTTGTGCAGTACAAATTTTTACCACTAAATGGATCACTTTATGTTCTTTGTATTTGGAGCCTGAATTGAAAGATCGACTTCTAGACATATTTAACCACTCCGGTCAATTTGAGTTAAATGACCTACAATCTTTGGTCGACCAGCTTCCTCAGCCTTTTATTTTAATGCCAAGCATCCTCTATGGGAGGAATCAAGGTGTGACCCCTGGGGTAATATAATTGAAGAATTTATTGATAATAACGATGTCATTTTGATGAATGATGGTTCCAAAACTAGGTTTGATGTCTTTCACAACTCAAGTTCTGCTATAGACCTAACTATTTGTTCATCATCCTTAAGATTAGATTACAGTTGGTCAATAGATGAAGATCTACATGGTAGCGACCACTGGCCTATCCATATCAAATATTTAAGGAACATTCCCTCCTCTTGCTTACCTAAATGGAAGACAGGAGAGGCTGATTGGGAATTATTTAGGAGATCCACAGAGATTGATTATAAGACTAGTGATTTTTCTAGTAACTCTGATGCATATGATTATCTGGTAGGCATCATACTTTCTGGTGCTTTTTCATCCATTCCTAGGACAGCTGGTAAACCTCGATGCCCAGTAGTCCCCTGGTGGAATGATGAATGTGCTTTAAGCAGAAAGATTACAAGAACTTGCTATAAGAGATATTTGAGATATCCTTGTTTAGCCAATAGGATAATGTACAGAAGAGCTCAAGCAAAGCAGAAGAAAATCTTTAAGAAAGCAAGGAGGGAAACCTTCATTAAATTTATTAGCAAGTTGAAAAATGACTCTTCCCCCTACCTTAGTTAAGGAATAGGATTCGAAAATTACAGGGAAAGTTTACTCTATCTCCTTTGCCCATTCTCAAGATTAATGACTCTTTTATATCAGATACAAGAGAAGTAGCAGAGGCTTTTGGAAGACACTATGCTGATATTTCAAGCCCACTTCATTATTCACCCGACTTCAGAAGAATTAGAGACAAAACCACAATTGTTCATCCTACCAATATGAACTCGGAGGCATTTAATCTTCTTTTCACCTTGGATGAAATGGATCATGCTTTATCTTTATCCTCCCCAACCTCTCCTGGAGAGGATGACATTCTTTATTCCATGGTTGCTCATTTATCCATATTCTTGAAGAAATTCCTTTTAAATGTGCTCAACAAATTTTGGTCTTCTGGGTGTTCTCCTAAATCTTGGAAGACCAAATATGATAGCAATTTGAAAGGCAGGAAATGACTCAAATCTCCCACAAAGTTACAGACCTATTGCTCTCACCAGCTGCATTTGTAAGATCTATGAAAGAATGGTTAATATGCGTTTAGTTTGGTTTTTGGAATCTAAAAATCTTCTATCTAACCGACAGTTTGGATTTAGAAGAAATAAGTGCACTCTGGATCCCTTACTTTTTATCACTCATGAGATTCAGAATGCCTTTGCAATTCAGAATCCGAGCATTGCTGTGTTTTTTGACTTGAAAAATGCCTACGATACCTGGCTGGGAGGCATTCTGAAGTAACTTGTAGAGTGGGGTATCGGGGGTAATATGTTCAACTGTTTAAAGGATTTCTTGTCTGACCGTTATATAAAAGTCAGAGTGGGCACTTCTTTCTCTTCTGCATATCTTCAAGAACAAGGGATTCCCCAAGGAACTGTTCTAAGTCCTACACTCTTCAGCATAGCCATTAATAGTTTGTTAGGACAAGTTCCTGTTGGAGTTCATGGATTGGCTTATGCTGATGACTTCACTATTGTGTGCAGCAGATCGACAACTTTAGAAACAGGCCAAAAGATCCAAGAGGTTATTAACTTAGTAACAGCATGGGCTAATTGCAGGGGCTTCAGATTCTCTGCTGAAAAAACAAAAGCCATTAGGTTCTCTTAACTGAGACACAAGGAAGAGATACCAATATTATTCTTAGAGGGTGTTATACTACCATATGAAGATCATGTAAAATACTTGGGTCTGTTTTTGGACAAAAGGTTAACATTCACTCATCACATAAATGAGGTCATATGCAATGTTAAACAGCAAATTGATATACTAAAGGTAGTGTCTCGCTTCAACTGGGGAGCAGGTCGTATAACTCTAATAAGGCTTTACCAAGCATTGTGCCTTAGCAAAATCAATTATGGATGTAAAATTTATGGATCGGCATGTAAAACTTTATTAAAGAAGTTTGATGTAGTCCACAATATGGCTTTGCGGATTTGTTCGTTAGCTTATAGAGCATCTCCAGTGGATAGCTTGTATGTGGACACAGGAATTCCTCCCCTTTATATTCGGAGGGAGGAATTAAGCCTTAGATATATATCTCATGTGTTAACATCAAAACAAAATCCAAACTTCAAATATGTAAAGCAGATGGTAGACAGAGCTCCAAGAAAAGGTACTCTGCCGAAACCTTTAGAAGTGAGATGTGAAGCTGGGGCTGAGGAGGTAGGACTTATTCCTGTTACAATTGCTGAGGTTACGCCTCCCACTAATTTGTCCTTTTAAAAACAAGAAAAATAGAACTGCTGTAGAGCTAAGGAGTGAATTTTTAGAACACTTATCAGTACATGCTGATTCAGTTTTTATTTATACTGATGGATCAAAATCCCAAGATGGTGTTGGTTGTGCTGTTGTATCTGATAGCACAGTTTTAAAGAGTAAGTTGCCTTATTTTAGCTCTGTCTAATAAGAACGTTGTTATTTTTATAGACTCTATGAGCATTCTATCCTAAGTAAATTATTACCTCTTCACTATTTAGTCTAAGAAATACAGGACTGGTTGATTCTTATTAACAACCGGAAGAAAATAAAAGTAAACTTTTGCTGGGTGCCATCCCATGTGGGTATCACTGGAAATGAGCAGGCTTATGTTGTAGTCAAATCTGCTACTAGGCTAAGCCAAATAACAGACAAAAATTCCACATACAGACTTCAAACAAGTAATTCATTGTTATGCAATGGAGAAGTGGCAGGAACAATGGACAAGGCTGGACGGTAGTTACAAGTTAAAAAAGATTCACCCCTTGGTGAGCCCTTGGAAGTCTCATTCTCATCAGGAGATCAAGTATTGTTTAAAGAAGGATAAGAATTGGTCATTCCTACATTACCCATAGATTTTTTATGGCAAGTGGAGCAGAAAGGCTGACCCCCCCCAATTCCCCACTTGCTAAGTTGTTTTTACAATTAAACTCATTTTAATTCAGTGCCCTGCATATTCTAATAAGCGCAGGGCAAACTTTTTAAAAAATGTATCTCTTAAAGAATTTTTAGGGGAGGAGGCTCGTGTCTTCTCCTTTATGCATGGGGGGGGACGGAGGGGGGGTCGCCAATTTAATGAAGCGGCCTTGCTGTGGATGTGCTGTGTCTTGCGACACTGCTTCTGACCCAGGGCAGTGAACAAGGTGCAGGGATGACCCGTCATCCAGGAGGTGCTAAGATGAGAGGGAGGGTGGAGGGGTGTGGAGTGTATTCAGGGGGGGAATGATTTTATGCCTTTTTCTTTTTGGCTACCTCCCTTGTAAGGGGGAAAAAGCCTTGGTATATGTATGTAAAAGATGTCAATTTATTTTATGAAATTTAAAATTGTGTATATGATTGCTTGTATGTGTATCTTGTTTTGATACATTTTTGTGAGTGCTTATTGTTTTTACAATTTTACTTGAATTTTTTATTTATTTGTAAATGATAGATATGCACTGAATGGCCTACTGGCTCCGGTGCTTGGCCTTCAAGCCAAAAATTTCATAAATCAATCAATCAAATCAGTCAACTTATGACAAAAGAAACAATATAGATTTAATATATCTAGACTTTGCAAGAGCTTTTGATACCATCCCCCACGAAAGACTACAGTACTTACTAAATTAGCTTTGCTCGTCATAAGTGGTAGCCTATTAAGTTGGACTAGTAATTGGTTGAATGATCAAAAACAGAGAGTTGTTTTAAATGGAGAAACATCTAGATGGAAAAATGTTACAAGTGGAGTTCCTTAGGGTTCCATTCTTGAGCCACTTCTATTCATAGTATACATAAATGATATGACCATGGACTAAAATCTATTGTCTCCAAATTTGCTTATGATACACAACTGTGCGGAATGGGAAATGATCACTTAAACCAATTAGATATTCAAGAAGATTTAGATAAACTACAGCAATGGTCTGAGAAGTGCCTAATGAAATTTAACACAAGTAAATGCAAGGTTATACACATAGGTGAAAATAACAGTAAATACGATTACAAGTTATTTGGAAATTCGTTAACAAAAGTGGATAGTGAAAAAGAGTCTAGGACTGATTGCGAGATCTTTTGACTTCAAAAGCCCATCTCTCATTAACAAGCTATACAAATCGTTAGTTCGTCCACATTTGGAATATGCTGTTTCTGTATGGTCACCGAATCTCATTAAAGACATTGACAGATTGGAAAAAGTACAACGGCAAGCCACAAAACTGATTCCAAGTTTCAAATATAAATGATACAAAAATCGACTAAATCACATGAATCCATTTTCCCTAGAAAAAAAAAAAAAAATGTGGACCCAGAGGTGACTTGATGCAGGTCTTTAAGATTCTAAAAGGAATTGACATCAAAAGTGACAAAATTTTCACACTTAGAATCCGACAAGAAATAATGGTCTCAAACTGTCAAGAAATAGATTTAATTTGGAAGTGGGAAGAAACAACTTTGCCAACCATATAGTTAATGAATGGAATAAACTTCCCACTGAGGCAGTGGAATGTAGTTCAATTCGAAGCTTTAAGATTCGTTTAGATAAACACCTAAGCAAGATGCTGTAATGACTGCCATTTATTTTATTTGTTTATTTCTTTGTTATTATTTGTGCGTTTGTCTATTATTATTTGTTTTTCATTTGTTATTATTTATCTGTCAATTTATTATTTACTATTTACCTGTTTGTTTATTATTTAACTATGCCTATACATTTATTTACTTTATTTATTATCTATATTATTATGGTTTTTATTTATTTATCATTATATATATATATTTTTTTTTTTCTTTTTGCATCCAACCTAGTTATGGACCAAAAGCTCTCCTGTCGGCATGTATACACACATACGAAAATCGACTAAAACATATGAATCTGTTTTCCCTAAAAAAGTGTAGACTCAAAGGTGACTTGATACAGGTCTTTAAAATGCTAAAGGGAATTGACATCAAAAGTGACAAAATTTTCACATTGAATGAGAATCAGGCAAGAAACAATGGTCTCAAACTGTCCGGAAATAGATTCAAATTGGAAGAACGTAGAAACAACTTTGCCAACCATGAAGTTAATGAACGGAATAAACTTCCTGCACAGGTAGTGCAATGTAGTTCAGTTCGAAGCTTTAAAAATCATTTAGATAAACACCTAAGCAAGATGCTGTAATGATTATAATTTATTTTATATTATTTGTTTTTGTTATGTTATCATTTGTCTGTTTTAATTTTCATTTATTATTAGTTATATGTCATTTCATTATTATTTACTATTTACCTGTTTGTTTATTATCTAACTATACCTATGCATTTATTTATGTATTTCATTTGTTATTTACATTATTATAGTTTTATTTATTAATTTAATAAGATTTTTTCGCATCCGACCTAGATATGGACCAAAATGTCTCCTGTTGGCATGCTCCGCCTTTGTAATCCTTTGTATTGTAATATATATACATATATATATATATATATATATTTATATATATATATACATATATAATATATAATACATATATAATATATAATACATATTTATATATATATACATATATATATATACATATATATTTATATATATATATATATACATATATATACATATATATACATCACTTAGACAAAATGCAGGGGCACATTTGTAAATAATAATCATAAAGAACCCACAGTCAGAATAAAACAAAATTTAGAAGAAATTTTAACTTCCATATTTCGGCTAATAGCTACAGCCCTCTTTCTTCTAAGTTTCTTTTATTCTGACTGTGGGTTCTTCATGCTTAATATATATACACATATATATATTTATATATATATATATATATATATATATATATATATATATATATATATATATATATATATTACACTTAAAACCCACTTTCGGAAGAGACAAATGTAGAGAGTTCCGTATAATTCGACCACTGTCTGTGATTCTTTTCTGCTTAAGAGGATCACAGCGATCAAAATATATAAAATTCTACTTTCGTATCTTCTTTTTTGAAAGTGAGTTTTAACCACTTCCATACGGTGACGCCTACGTAGGCGTCATGAGGAGCAAGTGGGTACGCGATGATGCCGACGTCGGCATCTTGATTATATTTATTGTAGTCGTACCTACATAACCTTCATTCTCTTTAAACTGGCTTCATCATATTTTCTATTGTTATCAATATTCACGAGTGAAAGAGAACGAATGATTGAGCACTGACTTTATTTATTATAATACGATTATTATGACGCAACATCACATGTTGGGCAGCTAATGCTGCCAGACGTGTGATGTGCCCTGGAGTGAAGAGGTTAAGTCTAATTTTACTAATGTGCTATGACATTACTTTGTTGTGATATACATATATATATATATATATATATTGTGTGTGTGTGTGTGTGTGTGTGTGTGTTTACTTGTATCTTATGGGAAGGGGAACTACGCTTGTGGTGTCCCACCTTTCTATCTCGCAGTGTCTAGTTTGCTCTTGAATTTGTGTATGGTTTTTGCACACACTATTGTTTCATCCAGTGTGCCTGTGTGTGTGATTCACCATGGTCTTGGATCACGTGTTGGACTTGTGATTGACAGTTATTAACCTCCCGGATGAGAGGTCAGGGCTCGTATGACTGATCTATGGGTAATACTGTGACCATACATGCACACACACCCTCAATTCCACGCCCAAGAGAGTTGGAGTAACAACCTGCAGCGCAGTGATACTAAAACTATTTCAGCCCTGGGCGGGATTCGAACCCGGACTGCCAAAGTGGCATGCGAGAACTTTAACCATCACACCACGAGGTTGTTTGTGTATGTGTGTATTTACCTAGTTGTATTTTACGGGAAGAGAGCTTTGCTCGTAGTGACCTGCTTTTGTATGTTTCCCCATCCAGTTTGTTCTTTAAGTCATGTATAGCTTTAGCACTGTTTCCTCATTCAGTTTGTTCCAGATATCATCACTGTGTGGGAAGCTGTTCTTTTTCAGACCTCTTCTGTAACTGTCCTTCTTAAGTTTGTTCTCGTATCCTCTTGTAGCTCTTCTGTCCCATTTTAGTAGGTCATCCCTATCAAGAATGTCCATCCCTTTCATAATTCCATAAATGATTAGCAAATCACCTCTTTCTCTTTTTTGTTCCAGGGTTGGTAGATTTTGTTTATCCAATATTTGTTCGTATGTCAAATTGGAGAGTGTTGGCGCCATCTTTGTTGTTGCTCTTTGAATTCTTACTAGTTTCTATATTTTTTGGAACTAGGTGACCATAGTGTCGCAGCGTATTCCAAATTTTGGCCTTATCAGTGTAACTAGTATTTTCTTAACCATTTCTTCATCCATATAATCAAAGGCTACTTTCATTGATCTTAATAAGTTGAAAGTTCCTATGACTAATTTATTGACGTGTTTGTCTGGTGTCATGCCATTTCAGATAGTTACTCCTAGGTCCCTTTCTGAGTTTACTTTATTTCCTTTGTACCAATTTTATATTGACATGATATTCTATTTTTGCTTTTTCCAAATTCCATTATGCTACATTTCTTTATCTTGAAGTTCACTTCACACTTCTAACTCCATTTCCAGACACTGTGTGTATTTACCTAGTTGTATTTTACGGGACGGGAGCTATGCTTGTTGTGACCCGTTTTCGTATCTCTCCACATCCAATTTATTCTTGAACTCGTGTATAGTTCGTGTGTGTGTGCATGTATTTACCCAGTTGTATTTACCAAGCTGTATTACACGGGAAGGGAGCTATGCTCGTAGTGTCCCGTCTTTGTATCTTTCAGCATCAATTTTTTTCTTAAAACCTTAAATAGTATTTGCACACACTGTTTCTTTATCTAAGTTATTCCATATATCCAGCACTCTATGTGGAAAGCTATTCTTTTTCTGATCTCTTCTATAGTTATCCTTTTTGAGTTCCTTTTCATGACCTCTTGTTTTTCCATTGTCATTTTCTAGTAAATCATTCCTGTCAAGGATTTCCATTCCTTTCATAATTCTAAATATAGTCAGTAGATCACCTCTTTCTCTTCTCTGCTCTAGTGTTGGTAGTTCCAATTTCAATAATCTTTATCTGTATGTTAAATTGGAAAGAGCTGGTGCCAACTTTGATGTTGCTCTCTATATTCTTTATTCTTTCTAGTTTCCTTATATTCTTTTTAGTACTGGGTGTCCATTGTGTCACTGCATATTCCAGCTTTGGTCTAATCAATGTAACTAATATTTTTTTAATAATTTCTTCATCCAAGTAATCAAATGCCACTTTCATTGACCTTAGTAGGTTGTAGGTTTCACCAACTATCTTGTTTATATGTTTATCCGGTGTCATGTCTTTGCTAATTAATACTCCAAGGTCCCTTTCCGAGTGCACTTTTTTTTTCTTCTTCACAGATTTTGTAAGTTTTTGAAATTCTGTTTTTGCTTTTTCCAAACTCCATTATGCTACACTTCTTGATATTAAAGTTCACTTCCCACTTTTGAGTCCATTTCCAGATTTTGTCCAGGTCTGATTGTAATGAATCACAGTCCTCTTCTGTTCTTCCTTTAATATTTTTGCGTCATCTGTGAAGCAATTCATATAACATTCAACTCCTTCATCCATGTCATTTATGTATATGGTAAACATGACCCTTGTGGAACACCACTTATCATTTCTTCCCCATTTCGAGTATTTGTCTCTAATTACTACTCTCATTTTTCTCCCAGTCAGGAAGTCTTCCATCCATTCTAATAATTTACCTGCAATGCCGCGTGGTACTTTGTCAAATGCCTTTTGTAGGTCTAGATAGGCACAGTCTGCCCATCCATCCCTCTCATCTATTATATCTATTAGTCTCGAGTAGAAGCAGATTAGGTTTGTTGTACATGATCTTCCTTGTCTAAATCCAAATTGGCTTGGGTTAAGTATAGATTTTTCTTCCAGATGTTTAACCCATCTACTTTTGATCACTTTTTCACATATTTTAGCTACTGTGCTTGTTAGGGAGACCAGTCTGTAATTAGTTGGATTTTCCTTTTTTCCTCCTTTATTCATTGGTACTATGTTTGCATTTTTCCAGTCTTGTGGTACCTTACCTTCTTTGTGTGAGCATTTGATTATAGTGTGTATTTTATCTGTTAATTCCTCTACACATTCCTTCAATATCCAATTTGTAATTCCATCCAGATCATGCGGTTTTCTGACATCACGTTCTTTTTATTTGGATGCTGATTTCCTTCTTTGTTAGTTATTTCCTTCATTGGGGGGATTTCTGTCTCTCTATTCCCTCACAGTTAGGTTTGTTCTCAATTGTAAAAACCGATTTGAAGTGGTTGCTCATTACTTCTGCCGTTTCTTGTTCTTCTGTGTATTCATGACTTCCTTGGCACAACTTTTCTATTTCTTGTTTGTTTTTAGTTTACCGCTCACATATCTATAAAATAGTTTCGGTTGTTCCTTGCATTTTTCAATTATTTCCTTTTCATAATTTCTCTTTTCTTCTCTGCGTATTTGATCCTTCATCTCTTTCTTAAATGCCTCATTCCTATTCATATTTTCATTTTTCAGTCTTATATTTTCTCCCTTTATCTTATTCAGTTCCATTTTCAATTAATCTATTTCCCTATTATTTTCTTCATTGGCTTTTCTTAATATGGCTACTTCCTTATATATACTTTTGCATTCACTTTTCAGTTCAATTACTTCATCTGATAATTCATTTATTTCTCTATTTCTTTTAATATTTTTAAACCTGGGTTCTCTATCTGTGTCTAGCCCTCTATATATATATTACTATTTTCTCTATTAAACCCCAAGAAGACACCTCTATCAAACCTTTGGTATGTCTTTGGGGTCTCATTCAGACATTTTTATTTTATTTATTTATTTATTTTAATTACACCAAGTGGGGATTCTATTGTACTTATGTCAAGACGTCGCTTTGCAGTTTCCTTATCACTAAATTCTTTGTTTATTTCATCCATTGTTGTTACTGATCGTGCAAATATAATAATTGAACGAAGATACAAAGACTACATTTTCGGTCACATTAACTACGATACCCTTCATGTATGTAAACAACCAGGCAGCTGTTGGTTGGCGTGTATGTGTGTGATTCACTTTGTTCTTTGGATCACATGTTGGACTCATGATCGACAGCTATTTCCCTCCCAGAAGAGAGCTCAGAGCTCGTATGACCGATCCATGGGTAATGCTATGACCTTACACACACACACACACACACACCCAACTCCCCGCCCACGAGAGTTGGAGTAACGACTCGAAGCGCAGCGATACTGAAATAATTTCAGCCCTGGGCAGGATTCTAACCAGGTACTGCCAGTACCACCATACTGACAGTCTGGGACTCTACCAACTGTGCCACCAAGTCGTGTGTGTGATTTACCATGGTCTTGGATCACATGTTGGACTCGTGATCAATAGCTATTACCCTCCCCAATGAGAGTTCTGAGCTCTTACATGACTGATCTATATGTAATGCTGTGTGTAGCATTTACCTAGTTGTATTTTATGGGACTAGAGCTATGCTCGTTTTGACCCATTTTTGTATCTCGCCACACCCAGTTTGCTTTTGAATTCGTGTATAGTTCTGGCATTGACTGTTTCACTGTTCAATTTGTTCCAGACATCAATCACTCTGTGTGAGAAACTGTTCTTTTTCAGATCTCTTCTGTAGCTGTCTTTCTTTAGTTTCTTTGCGTGTCCTCTTGTTTCTCTTTGGTCCCATTTTAATAGATCATCTCTATCAAGAATTTCCATTCCTTTCATAATTCAGAAAATGGTCAACAAATCGCCTCTCTCCCTTCTCTGCTCTAACATTGTCAGTTGTAATTTCTCCAATCTTTGTTCATATGTCAAATTTGATAGTGTAGGTGCCATCTTAGTCGCTGTTCTTTGGATTCTTTCTAATTTCTTTGTTCTAGGTGCCCACATTGATATAGCATATTCTAGTTTTGGTCTTATCAATGTAACAATTAATTTCTTAACCATCTCTTCATCCATGTAGTCGAATGCCACCATCATTGATCTTAAAAAATTGTAAGTCTCTCCAAATATCTTGTTTACATGTTTGTCAGGTGTCAAGTCACTTGAGATTATTATTCCTAGATCCCTCTCTGAGTTAACTTTCTTTACTTTGTCTCCAATCATATATTTCCCCGAAACTATTTTTGCCTTTTCCGAACTCCATTATGCTACATTTCTTGATGTTGAAATTCATTTCGTATTTCTGACTCCATTTCCATACTTTATGTAGGTCATCTTGTAACGATCTGCAATCTTCTTTTGTTTTCACTCTCTTGAGCAATTTAGCATTGTCAGCAAAGAAATTCATGTAACAATTCACTCCTTTGTCCATATCATTTATGTATATGGCAAACATTAAGGGAGCCAAAACAGATCCCTGAGGGATGCCACTTTTTACTTCTTCCCATTTCGAGTTTTTATCCCTAAGTACCACTCTCATCTTTCTTCCATTTAGAAAGCCCTTCATCCATTCCAACAGCCTGCCTTGAATTCCTATTTTTTCAATTTTGTTTATTAATTGTTTGTGTGATACTTTGTCAAAAGCCTTTTGCAGATCCAGGAAGGTGCAGTCCGCCCAACCATTTCTTTCTTGTATTATTTCAATCAGTCTCGAGTATAAGCATATTAGGTTTGTGGTGCACAATCTTCCACTTCTAAAGCCAAATTGTTTGGGGTTTATTATATTGTTTTCCTCCAAATGTTTGATCCATCTGCTTCTGATGATCTTTTCGCATATTTTAGCTATTGTACTAGTGAAGGACACCGGTCTAAAGTTTGTAGGATCTTCCCTGTTTCCTCCCTTATGTATTTGTCTGTGTGTGTGTGTATGCAATTTCTAAAATCTTTCATTTGAAGATATTCTATCATTGAGGATGCACAAGGGGTGTAATGTCAAATAAGTTTTAACTGCCGCCTGGATAATTTGACCTGCTACAGCCGATCTCGATTTACATATATATTGTCCTTGACTCTAGCTGTCATAAAGGTATCTTATTCAACTGAGGGGAGACCCCTCTCCAGCGAATAAGCAAAGGATACCGTGAAGTGAGGGCCATCAAAAGCCATTGCAGTCCCCGGGGCAGCAAACATTAAAGGCCCCCAGTTCAAATGGCTAAAGATTACATAACACTAAACAGAAATGACACCATTAATTTCATACTGTGAGAACCTAAGACATTGATGATGTGATGACTGTAACCAAAACCATAACCAGAAAAGGCATATTTCATATATATATATATATTATATATATATACAGGTAGTTCTCGTTATATGCGGGGGTTCCGTTCCGCGGACCCCCCGCATATAACGAATTCGCATATATCGAACTATTGAACCTATGGGAAAAAGGGGGATACGTTCTCAACTCGGACCTGCACCAGGTCCAGCACGCTTAGATGACATTGCGCTGATCCTGAAAACATAATAGGAGGGTTATAGAACAGAGTGAGTGAGCAAAGCGAGCATGATATTCTGCAACATTAACACTCTCTGACGTGTAAGTATTAACCTCGGGAAAAGACGCTACCGTAAACATCACTTATTTTGCCAAGCGTATTTTCTTCAGCTGTTTGACAAATCAGTCTGTTTACAATTCACATTTCAGACTGCTTGCTACGCTTAAACTGACTGTTGATGTGCTCTGGATATACACAGGCAGGCTTACTGCTTAGAGTTTATCCAGTGCGGAGAATAAACGATAATTCTTGCAGAGAGTGAAAATTGACGAAATTAATTGGGGCAGTAATAAGTATCAAAAATTAATTTGTTTGTGAAAAAATAATTAATTTGTGTATCAAAAAAAGCTTAATTACCTGCAGAAAGACAATGGTTTGGCCTATGAAACAGGAAGGATACCTAAGACGATGCCGTCTGTACAGCTGCCGATGTTGTTGTGATAACGCCGCAGTGATGCCAGCTCTACCTAGCTGATGCAGCCATTGTTACCACACGGCTTTATGCGCACCAACTTCAAATATATAATAGGTATTTTGAAAAAAAATAATCGGCCGCGACTATTTTTATTTATTTATTTTTTTAGGTCAAATCGCATATCTTCGAATATATCCCCGCACATATCGAAAAGTGGTGCAAATTCTTGAATCGCATATACGCGAATTCGCATATATCAAAGTCGCATATATCGAGAACTACCTGTATATTTATTTATATACATATATTTATTTATATATATATATATATATATATATATATATATATATATATAATATACATAATTATATATATATATAAATATATATAGATATATATATATATATATATATATACACATATATATGTATTTACCTAGTTGTACCTAGTTGTATTTTACGGGAAGGGAGCTATGCTCGTGGTGTCCCGTCTTTATATCTCATTTTATCTAAACTATTTTTAAATTCATGTATTGTTTTTGTACACACCACTTTCTCATCTAACTTGTTCCAAATGTCTATTACTCTGTGAGGAAAGCTATTGTGTGTGTGTGTGTGTGCGTGTATTTACCTAGTTGTATTTTACGGGACGGGGAGCTATGCTCGTGGTGTGTGTGTGTGTGTGGTAAGAATGAAAAATACATGATTGGGGAAGACTTTATTCTTGACTGTTTCGCTTTATGAGGCTTCTTCAGAGGATGATGTATAGAATCTGAATGCTTTGGTATTTATAGGAAGTTGCTGTGTTTCATGGGGGGGATGCGGGGGTGAGAATATGCGTGTTGATTGGTTCGTTGGATAGGTTGGGTCTAGTGCGCGTCAGGCGGTGGGAGCTGCCTGTTTCTGTGTGGTCAATTGTTCCAAGGCATATTTGGTGGCATGTTTTGCAATTTCAATATCTCCTGTTCTGTTGTTCATGCAGTCATTGATTTATATATATATATATAGCTTCTAATGTTTTTCTTTGTGGTCTGCTTAGGTTTTCGTGTAGAATACTTGCTTGGTTCCACTGAGGTAAATGCTGTTTTTCTTCTATGTGATTTATCCAGGCGTTTGTTTTGCAGTGGTGGCAGACATCAGCTCTGTGTTCGTATAGACGTTTGTTTAGTCCCCTGTAGGTTTCACCATAGTAAGCAAGGTTGCACCCCGAGCAGGGGATTTTGTACAGGATACTGTTGGGTCGGGGGATTTTGTCTTTTGTTATTTGTTATGTCGTGTATTTTTCGTCCTTTGTCTGGTATTACTGTGATGCCTATGGGTTTTAATTTCTTGGTTAGTAGGTGAGTTAAGTCTGATGATGGTGCTATGAAGAGGATGTTTTCTTTCTTGGTTTGTGGTTCTGAGATGTTTCTTTGCTTAATTTTTTTAGCCTTGTCAGGAATAGTCTCTTTCCCAATCATGTGATTTCCATTCTTGCCACTCATAAACCTGTCATGATGTCACAATACTCGTCATCAGGTGAAAATGGTCTACACGATATAAAGAGATCTTACAAAATCAAACTAAACAGCCTACGAAACTGAATCACCTTCCTCCAAAACTGTATAGCAGAACAAGTTCTCCCAAGATCTGCTCCTCAACACTTCCGCAATAGGATCTAACCCTTCACCAATGCAGTTCGCCAATACCACTTCTAGACAACTTAGGAACACTTATGTTAAAACCCTTGGAGAGACAAGAAAAACTACATTACACCACACTCCCTACTAAAATTAACAATGAAATAAGGGATGAAGACCATCATCAAAAGACCAAATTAGTCATTGAACTTTCTAAACTTTGAAATAAGAGCGAATGGTACGACGTCGGACGACCAGACTTGATACGCAATGTCTCGTCACATACATTATCCCAAACACA
>NC_134803.1:5050897-5058397 GCF_046742065.1 Oratosquilla oratoria | reverse complement strand
CTTAGAAGATGTACGAAGTGTATAAATGTATGGAAATGTATAACATTTTTATTTTTACCTTTCCTCCCTTAATATGAATGTAATTAGAAATCCGATTATCTAAGTCATTCCTAGGATATGTACAAATGATGTGTTTATCGCTAAAATGAATGTATGAAAATGGTAGACCTCACGCTATAATAGTACTAACGGAAGGTAGATCTCACGCTATATTATCACCAAGATTTTATTATCATTATTTCTTAGTATAGTCGGGATGCCTGACATCCCAAAGCGCCACTTGTAGTCATATCTTCTCTATTGTTGCATGGATAACTTTAGTATTCCACTCCATCACGGCGAAAAATGTAGATATCAACCAAACTGTGCGAATAGTTTTCGCGCGTAAGAAAAATTATCAGTGTTTACATCAAGGTCTAAATATACAGGTCAGACCGTTTGAATTCTTGTGCGCAGCTTCTGACGTCATTTGGCTGAGTCCATTTTCTCTTTATGATACACTGAAGAAAACTGTGAAACGCCAAGGAAGACAGGAACTATAATATTTTATATATTATATATGTATATATTATATATCATATATATTATATATTCATATATATAGATAGGAACTATGATATTTTATATATATATTTTATATAATATTTGTCAGAATATAACTAATTGCGTGGAGCGGTGCGAGCGAAGGCGACGTCATTTTCGAACGACGGACCAGCTTCAACTGACAGCTATAGGACCCGCTAACCCCACTTTGAACAGCCAGGTGACGTTCACGGGCCCGCTGCGCCAACTCCCTCGAAATTCGGTCGGAAGTGGTTAGACCTTATATTCTTAGATCTTGGTTTACATAACGACTGTTTGATTATTGCCGCAAAATAAAAATGAATTCTACTTCAAGATAATTCTATCCTATTAAATAATTTATCTCTTATTACTGAATAAACTGTATATGCATATTTTAAATATGAATATTCTTAACATATCTTCTTTTCCTCGGATCTCCAAGGGGTGGACTAACATCGGTAGGCTATTGCGTTGGGCGTCCCTAGGCAGCCTTGGATTCCAATCCAAATCCTCCAGGGTTGAACGAAATCCATCCTTAGGCTCGGAATTCAACCCATCCGTTGACTAGAGTAACCGTACCAGCGTGCAGCGTAAATACCCGATCCCATCGATGTGGATATTATTTGGTGGGTACTCGACAACTAGTAATCGATTACGTCTATCAGTATCAATTACAAGCTTGACAGTGACACACCTGCCTACTGTGGAAACAGACGAATTCTACAGATTTTTTTTATACATTAGTCAACTCGACATGTACTTCAACAACCATCTGCGACGCTTATGATGTGGACTTGAATGTTTACAATAAATTTCAACAAGTGTGCTGGAAATTTGTTTGCATATAATAAAATCAATGACATGTAATTACAAAGTTAATCTTTAGGAATTGTAAATATGTTCACATGCTCTTATACCAGAAAAACGCGCGCGCGTATATATATATATATATATATATATATATATATATATATATATGTGTGTGTGTGTGTGTGTATGGGTGGGTGCGCGCGCGCGTTCAATGCATCTCGAATATTTTACACAGACGAATCACACGATTATATTAATTTTTGACTGACTGTTATTCATAACCTTATGATGAAATTTCAGAATTTCTTCGCCCCTCCCCCCTCCCTCACTTATCAAAAAGTGTTCTATTTCAAGATCGGTTTTGGATGATGAAGCAAGGTTTATACATCGTCCAGGCCCTGGAACTATAATTAATATCTATATGATGGAAGATATCAGAAGAAAAAAAATCGGCCAACATGGTTTGCATCATTTGTCGTGTATTGTTCTCCAGGTGAGATACTGTGGTAATTTATTGTTACCTTTTCCGTAACTAAGAGTGCCTATTTCATTATTCTGGCAGACGTCAGGCTACTTTATTCATTTCTAGCATCTTACGTACAGGAAAGTTTCAAGGCATATCCACCAACCCCAACCATACCAATCGTTACTTTATTATGAAATATCTCCGACGCCCTCAGTTTTAGTGGTGACATGTGGAAATAAAGGCAACAGTAGACTTTAGTTGTGAATGAGAAACCAAGTGATTTGTTTACGTCTGTAACCAAGGCTACTACGTGTTGGAGATCTAATTATCTACGAATTGAAAAACACTTGATCACCGAGATGCACGTGCTTCAGACTGTTGGTCTCAGTCTGCGCCTCAAGTGAGATTTCTTTGACTGAACCACCCGATTTATTTGAGCATGTGTTGTTTTTTATCAATTGTATTTCGGTAACTGTAATCCAGTTACGCCCGTGATGAACGATAATCCCTTTGCTGCCGAGATACAAAACCAGAAAGTTGGTGGCGAGCTGAAACATTCCATTAGGTACGGGCAGCGTTAACAGACTAAGGCCAATTCCCTCGCTACCCAGTGAGAGCCATGCACATGAATAAAATAGCCTGGTGGAAGAAAAAAAACCACACACACACAGATATGAAGACGGGACACCACGAGCATAGCTCCCCTTCCCGTAAAATTCAACTAGGAAAATACACACACACACACACACAAACACACACATATATATATATATATATATATATATATATATATATATATATATATATATATATATATATATATATACACATACACCATTAGGTATGGAAGAGTTTAAGCCTACTCCCCGATACTTCTGAGACTCATTGAACTGGCCGCGTTTCTTCTTTCACAATGGGTATTTTGGATGGTTAGGTTTGTTATAAAATCGCAGGTATTATTCACCGTCTCGACTGAAATTACTCAAGATAAATTTTGTGGTCAGGTTTAGTAAAATGTACTAATATAAAACGCAACCCCCCCCCCCCCAAGTTGGACCACGAATTTGGTCTAGGCATACGAGTGAACTTGCCCAACCATCTCGGTTAATAATATCGAGAGTAGGACAGCATTGGAGCACTCAAATACCCCACGTAGCAAGTTTAATACGAAAACATGCTCTCGCGTAGAAACAGCATCACTGATTTGTTACAGTGTGTTAAACACAATATGGGAAATGCCAGTGGAGAAGTGACAAAAATACAACGATGACTGTGAATGATAATAAATAAAAAAAATAAATTACTGTAAATAACAGGCTCAGGAATATTACCATACACAGAATGACACTAAATGCATCTAATTCCAAAATTACCATAAATGTCTGGCGTTAGCACGATGAAAACAAATATAATCCGAGACACTGCTGTAGGGCCCCATACAACGCTTCTATGCCGAACACTTCCTCAAAGTCGCCAGGAAAAATAAATAAATAATAAAACTTGTCAATGAGACGAACGGGGGTAGGAATGACATGTTACGTAATCCGCCACTTACGAGTCCCTATACCACCGTTTCTCAACCTTTACCCTTGCGTAACCTTTAAAATAAATTGCATGTCTCAAGGAACTCCTGCGCTATATATATATATATATATATATATATATATATATATATATATATATATATATATATATATATATATATATATATATATATATACCATATCTTTCTCATTTTATTTTCATCGTAATAATAGGTTAGATAGGATGATGTCTATATTACATTATTACAATAACCTTTGGGGAACCCTGGTTGAGAAACGCTGCCCAGTGACAGTGCAGTGTTGTCGCGGCGACTATTGACACATTGTGTCAGTAGTCGCCGCGAAATAGTCTTGGTCAATGGATTACATTCTCCCAAGGTGAGCCTATCCGATCGTCCTCTGCAGAATCAAATCACATGACAATTCAAACGAAAATTTAAGTGTCAACACTTCGAAATGGTGCTGCACAGTGGTGGGCATTATCAGTTGTCAGAATGACAGCAATAAGGTCAGTAACAGTCCAGTTGATGGTCACACAATTACATATGTTCAAACGATTTCCTCAGTTACGCACTAATCGGGGTCCTCGGGAAAGGCCCCAGTACAATATTCTCTTCATCAGATTCTCCAGCCCGATATTTTTTATTCACAATGCAAGAGCCCCCTCCTCCACAAGTTTCTAAGGGGGTTCAAACGTACAACCAAGCATGGAATTGTTTGCTACATCTTTAACATTTACTCCTTCCGAAGTGAGCGTACCAGTCATTCTGGCTACCGTCTAGTTATCTGACGCATCTCGATACCGGCGGAGTGGCCTATCTCGACCACCCTTCCGTATCAAGGAGCAATAACTATTGGAGCTTCCGCCGTGGCTACATAAATTAAAATAAACATTCCAGTAATCTCCGTGATTTTGCAACATCTAATGTGCACGTGAAAAACAGGTAACTTTTGTTTGTAAAGGGCAAAACATGACAGAAGGAAACGAAGTGCAACAGCTCCTAACTACAGAAACGGTATGAAATGCTAATGCTCACTCGCTCAAAGATCAATGATGCAAGTTTAACTAGGTGTCGCTGGATAACAAGTGTTGATTTTCTCAACTGTACAAAACTAACTTGCACATAATCACATTAGTATCCCCGTGGCTGTATTTATAAAGTAAATTGAATTTCCTAAAAACCCTGTATTGATCGTGGAAACGTGCGGGCACCATGCCCTTCTTTGTGCATGGGTGTAGAGGGTTGGGAGTTACTTGACAGGTATATATCAATGTTTACTTAATCGCCATGGTCACCGTCCAATGGTGGGAATTTTAACAGGCAATGGCTTCAAACCTTGTACAAGAACAGCACTCAGCCTTCTTTGGTTCTATCGAATCCGTTGTTTGGTAAAAAACGATGGCTGGATAACATCGAAGAATGAACGTTTACAATTACGTTAGTTTAAGATTTCAAAGCAGTTGCAGTGCACATGGTATACTGGCGGGGCATTTCTACTGGTAAATCTGTCGAATCTTACTCATTATTTTTTCATTGCATATGAGCATGCAAGAGTGGGCACGGAGACGAAGGTGCAAGTACCACTTATAGTCACTTATGAGTTATGATCAAACAATGGCCAAAACTAGAAGTAGCTAAGCCATGTACACGGTCAAATTACAAAATGCCTTTGGTGACAATGCAGATGAAACACTTCAAATCACATTAATTATTCACTGACCCATCGCATCACTAACTTATCACCCAATTTATACAACAGACTACAATATCCTGATAACCTGAGACGATAAGAGGAACGGTAATCTTGAAGGCCGACACAGTACAACCACAGAACGAAAACACTATTGATCTCGTCATGCGCGCAACTCCACCTGGCGCCACTGCCAGGAACTACATTTGTATGAAAGATTTTAAACATATTTTTTTTTTCCTTTTTTAAGAAATTTCTTAAAGTCCAGCAATACAATGAACCATTATGGCGTAGGTAATTCAAGTCAGTATAGCTAGTGTACCTTTGACGGCTCATCTCCCAAGAAATCAACAGATTAACTGAAGCCGATCCAATATTTTATATTAACCAGTATTGATTTTGTATTAACCATAGCATTAACGTAACCAGTTTCATAATAGTTCTTTATAAGATTTAGTCAGCATACTTTTTGGTATGTTCAGTACGGTCATATATTTAATATATTGGGGAATTACAAGGATAAAAAGACAAAGTTTATTATAAAATATCTATATCTTTTATTTACAAAGAACATCAATGTATCACGTAAAAAAGTGCAACTCAAAATGTGCATATCAGATCTCACACATACCTCATAGGACAATTAACCTACATGACTCGAAGATTGGCTATGCCAGGCACCATGCAAAGTGAAACGCCAAAAGAATATTAATCCTAATGGCGCCCAGCGAACACACCTGATCAAAGCAATCGGTACCATACGTGCACACAAGGGGATTCGAGAGTTGGCGCCTAGGCCTGCCACGAACGCACAACCATAAACACCACGTGCTCACACTCCCTGCACCCCCCACACGTTCATTGTCTATTTAAAAAATAACACATACAGAAAAAAAAGCATTGCAGCTTATTTCTTCGTCTTTTTCGCAGTCTTCTTCGCTGCAGGTTTCTTTGCCGCCTTCTTAGCGGCAGGTTTCTTTGCGGCCTTCTTAGGTGTAGACTTCTTGGCAGCAGCTTTCTTGGCAACGGGCTTCTTCGCAGTCTTCGTTGTCGCCTTCTTTGTAGATTTCTTCTCGACGGCCTTCTTCACTGGTTTCTTTGGTGCTGGTTTGGCAGGGGCAGCCTTCTTCTTGGTTTCTGGTTTGGCAAGCTTGAAGGATCCAGAAGCGCCAGTTCCCTTCACCTGGTTTAGTGCCTCTGACATAACACCCTTCTTCAGTGCAAGCTTCACACGGGCTTCGGCCTTCTTTTCGTCACCTACATTGTAATTTGCTACGATGTACTTCACGATTGCCTGTCTGGATGAACCATTTCTTTCTTTCAGGGCAGTAATTGCGGCTGCAATCATCCCCGCATATGTAGGATGGTCTGGCTTCGGTGCAGGCTTTTTCTCCTTCGCAGCTTTCTTCTCCTTAGGGGCCTTCTTGGCCTTGGCAGCCTTAGCAGGAGCTTCAGGTGCAGGGGCAACTTCTTCAGCAGGTGCGGGGGACGCCTCAGGCGCAGTTTCAGCAGCAGCATCAGCCATATCGGAAAGTTACTGGTAGCGACGGGAGTCGTGTCTCGTACAGCACCTAGTGAGCAAATGTTGTTTGCTCGCTCAGCGCGCGTGTTTATATTCAGCTCTGCGTACCGAAAAGTAGCGGAAGTTCACCATCGCTCGCAGCCGCTCCGACCTGCGCTAGGGCCATACATCGCTGTGCTTGTTACCTACTCTAGATCATTTTTTCACAGCCAACAGAGTATTGTTTGTGTAATATTTATATCTTGTTGTATAGGAAAAGGATAGTTCTTGCATTTACTATGCACGAATTTTCGATGCGATGTTTATTTTATTTGCAATAAATCAAATACTTCAGGTGCTTTCGCCACGAGAAAACATACTCTGTTATTTAAAAGTAAACATCCCGGTTTTCACGAAAAGAAATTATTATATAAATGTTTCAGTATAAAGATCTATCATCCTCCTTTCAATAGTCAAAGGAAAATATAGCTGTGTTTTCTGTAAGTGTCCAGTAAATAAATTTAAACTAGATTCTCACAAGCACAAAGTTCGATTCCTTCATCCAGTCTGGCTCGTACTCCTGAAGAGGGTCCTCATTTACTTTGCAGTGTTATAGATTTAATATGCTGAGTTTTAAACTAAAAACAACACATGTGAACTAAGAATTAATTCTTGTTACATGTGAATATCTCAAACTGACCAAAAGACATCAATTTTCTCGTGTATTCAACTTAACAAAAGTATTGCACTTGTGGTACGGTCCACCTCTCCGGCGCCAAGTTGTTATTTCTTTGCAGTTTTTTCAGGGACAAAATCACCTTATACCACATCTATTCAAAGTAACTTGGTATTACAACCGAGTTCATGCCATCTAAGAAACTAGAATGACTCACTGAAAAGAAGCTTCAAGAATAAGAACATTA
>NC_134803.1:5043397-5045897 GCF_046742065.1 Oratosquilla oratoria | reverse complement strand
GTGGAAACATACTTAAGACAAGGAAGTGGCATGGGGCCTACAGATGAATAACATAAGTGACCAAAGTGTAAGTAGCAGTGGAGCTAACCCTCCCATAAGCCTTCCCAACTACACTCAACAAAATGATCCCTTTGAAACTACTACACTCACACTTGTCCCCTTTTCCCTTGTACAGTGGAACCATACAGGCACTCCTCCAGTCCTCTGGCATTCTACATTTTCTTAAACATTAAATAACCTCACCAGCCAGTCCACATTCATTGCATCTCTTTTTTTCAGACACTTTCTTTGACACCCATCCAACCCAGGTGCCTTACCTGCTCACATCATCTTAACAACTGCCTTCACCTCATCTTTCCTTATTTCTCCTCCATTTTCCTCATTCATCATGGTCATTATCTTTGCACTTCCCACTGCACCTACCTTTCCCTCCCTATCCTCCTTCACATTTACCAACTCCCTAAAATACTCTCCCCATCTTTCTCTTCCTGCCATGTCTTCCTTTATCATCTCTCCATCTGCACCTTTTGCCTTTTCTTCTCTACTTGATTCGCCTCCTCTTCCTCTTTTAATTTCTTTCCAATACATCTTTTTATTACTTTGAATTTTTTCTGTCATATTCCTACCCCATTTCACATCTGCTCTCCTCTTTACCTCCTTTATCTTATGCTTTACTTCTCTTTTCTTTGTACCTCTCATATGATTCTCTCATACTATTTTGTAACCAATCTATGAATGCTTGCTTCATCTCTTCTACAACCTTCTTTGCTTCTTCATCCCACCACTCATTACCCTTCCTTCTATTTCCTCCCATCCTCCTTGTTCCACACACCATCTTTGCACACCTTGTGACTCCCTCCTTGAACCATCCCCATTCCTCCTTCACTTCTAGTTCTATTCTATCCTAAACTCTATCCCACTACTCTGTTTCTTTTAGTACTCCTTTTATATCTTAATTTAAGCAGTTTACTTTAATCACCTCCCTACCTTTTGTCCTTTTCTTCTTTCTCCATCTATCCTCCACTCTCAACTTACCTTCCACCAAAAAATGATTTGATATTCCCCTATTCTCTCCCCATAGAACATGTACATCTTAAACTCTTCCTCCTATACCCCTGGTTACCACTATATAGTCTATTAACACTCTATCTACCACCCTATCATATTTTGTATATTAAAAATTAGTTCATTACATAACTGCAAAAAATGTTCTAAAAGAAATGTACACATGAAGAAAAGTTAAAAAAAAATTAAAGCCACCATAATAACTACAGTACCCCTCAAGAAAGCAAATCCTATACATTCCTGGTTATATTTATGCAGTTATTAATTATAAGAAAATATTACAATGATAGTAATAGAAATAGTAATCATTATAAGAATTATATAATTCATAACAACAGTAATAATATTATTATTATCATTATTATTATTATCATTATTATTATTATCATTATTATTATTATTATTATTATCATTATTATTACTATTATCATTATTATCGTCATTATCGTCATTATCATCATTATTATCATTATTATCATTATTATCATTATTATCATTTATTATTATTATCATTATTATTATCATTTATTATTATTATCATTAATTATTGTTATTATCATTATTATTATCATCATTATTATTATCATCATTATTATTATCATCATTATTATTATCATCATTATTATTATCATCATTATTATTATCATCATTATTATTATCATCATTATTATTATATCATCATTATTATTATCATCATTATTATTATCATCATTATTATTATCATCATTATTATTATCATCATTATTATTATCATCATTATTATTATCATCATTATTATTATCATCATTATTATTATCATCATTATTATTATCATCATTATTATTATCATCATTATTATTATCATCATTATTATTATCATCATTATTATTATCATCATTATTATTATCATCATTATTATTATCATCATTATTATTATCATCATTATTATTATCATCATTATTATTATCATCATTATTATTATCATCATTATTATTATCATCATTATTATTATCATTATCATCATTATTATTATCATTATTATTATCATCATTATTATTATCATCATTATTATTATCATCATTATTATTATCATCATTATTATTATCATCATTATTATTATCATCATTATTATTATCATCATTATTATTATCATCATTATTATTATCATCATTATTATCATCATCATTATTATTATCATCATTATTATCATCATCATTATTATCATCATCATTATTATCATCATTATTATTATCATCATTATTATTATCATCATTATTATTATCATCATTATTATTATCATCATTATTATTATCATCATTATTATTATCATCATCATTATTATCATCATTATTATTATCATCATTATTATTATCATCATTATTATTATCATCATTTTTATCATTATTATTATCATCATCATTATTATTATCATCATTATTGTTATCATTATTGTTAT
>NC_134803.1:5010897-5040897 GCF_046742065.1 Oratosquilla oratoria | reverse complement strand
AATAATAATTAACAACAATAACAATAATAATAACTAACAACAATAACAGTAACAACATAAACAACAATAATAACAATAATAATAACTGACAATAACAAAAACTATAATAACTGATAATAATAAAAACAAAAATAATAAAAATAACAATCAAAACAACAATAATAAAAACAACAATAACAATAACCAATAAAAAATATAACAGCAATAACAATAACAATAATAACAATAACAATATAAATAACAATAACAGCAACAACAATAACAATAATAGCAATAACAATAACAAAACCAATAACAACAACAATAATAATGATAATAACAATAACAATGCCACAACAATAACAACCACAACAATAACAATAATAACAACGACAATGACAATAACAACGATAACACCAACAATAACAATAACACCAACAAAAATAACAACAAACGATAACAACAATAAAAACAATTACAACAATAACTAATAGCAACAACAATAAAAATAACAATGACAACGATAACAATTGAAACAACAACAATAACCAATAACAGCAATAATAATGAAATAGTAACAGCAATAACAACAATAACAATAACAAAAAATAACTAAAAACAATGACAAAATAACTAATAACAACAACCACAATAAAACAATAACGACAATAACAATAATAACAATACCAACAATAATAACTAGCAATAACAATAACAACAAAAACTAATGATAACAATAACAACAGCAATAACAAAAATAACAACAATGACAACAACGATAACAACAATAACAACCACAATAAAACTATTACAACAATAACAACTAATAATAACAAAAATAACAAATAAAACAAATAACAGAACAATAACAACAAATAACAGCAATAACAATAATAATAACTAACAAAACAATAATAACAGCAATAACAATAACAAAATAACAGCAATAACAACAATAATAACTAACAGCAATAACAACAACCATAACAACAATAACAGCAACCATAATAACAATAACAACAACCATAATAACAACAATAACAACCATAATAACAATAATGACAATAACAACAATAACGACAATAACAACAATCCCTGACCCACTACCCTTACATTTACTTCTAGCATCACCGCATCCATGTATAAATTGAACAACCAGGGCGACATAACACATCCCTGACGAAGTCCCACCTTGATGAAATAGTGAAAACTGCTGCGCCAAAAGCTTATGAGGTGATAAAAATTCAGCTGCAAGAAATATCTACTTACGATGCTTCAGCTGAAGTTGTATTTACTGTCGCGATGCAAAGATTTCTTGGGATTTTTCTAATGGAAAGAAGTTTGAAACCACTTGGAAGGTGGACTTTTTGAAGCGCCATTTGACAAGTAAAATACATTCAAATGATGTACACAATCTTAGGCAACAAAATAGTTTATTGCCAGCTACAGGAGTACTAGCAATGCTGCTGGAAAGTCCAGGTGACGGAGAGCGAAAACGGTCGAATCCAGAGCAGATTAAAGTTCTTATTGACAGTGTCTTATTAGCTGTTAAGATGAATAACTCGTTACTTTCAGTTCAGCATATCAATGAACATATGGAAAAGTATGTTGAACTTCTAGACAGCTGGCGAAGCAAAAATTATGCGTTTGAATTTCTGGAAACAATTTAATTGTTGAAAATGACATGCTTAAGCAAATTGCATCTGCAAATTTTCACACCTTAACCATTGATGAAAGCACTGATATAACTGTTAACAAATGTTTCATTCTCTATTTCAAGTTCAAGCCCAAAGATTGTAATGAATATAAAACATATTTTGGCGGGATAATTAATTTGCAGACTTGTGATGCCTCCACCATTGTGGTAGCTATTAAACATTTTTATCAAGAAAAGAAACTTGATCTCCGAAAAATTGTGATGTTTACCTTTGAGGGAGCCTCAGTGATGCTGGGCAAATTAGTTAAAGGTGTTGCTGCAAAAACTTAAATTAGAAGTTCCACATCTTGTACAGCAACATTGTGTGGCTCACCGTGAGGATCTGGGGATCTCTGATACATGGAAGTGATCCAGTATCATGGCTATTCTCCTCAACAAAATGGTCCACGGTGGTGAACTAGGCGATCACTCCTTTCTCCAAGCGTCGAATTCAGTCTCAGTTTCACCCAGAAATGCCGTCACAGCTTGATATGCATCAATGACAGTCGTGTTTCTGCCCTGGAGTTGCAGATTACTACTGTTCAGCTCCGCAAATATGTCAGCCAAGTAACAAAGTCGAGAATGATAGTGGAGGACAAAATATCACGGTAGGATATAATGTCAGTGGAGGACAAAATATCACGGTAGGATATAATGTCAGTGGAGGACAGAATATAAATTTAGGAAGGGATGCTGGACAGAATGTCAGTGAACGACGGGTGGCCGGTGTGGAACGCGGTGACGGAGGGTGGCAAGGTGTACATAAAAGATAGGATGACCGTGAGCGACCAGATGTCCGTGATGGGGCAAATGTCCATGAGGCATTGTATTCGTAAACGAAACACCTCAATGTGAACTCCTAACTGAAACCTGTGAAAAGTCTAGGGTAAACTTATTACGGTAAATATAACAAAAGAAAAAATTAAAAGTTGTATAGAAAAACTCAAAGTTAATAAAACACCAGGGCCTGACGGTTGGCATTCAAGAATACCAAAGGAAATGAAAAATGAGATTACTGTTCCATTAGAAATTATTTTTAAGAAACCCATAATATCCGGAGATGTTCCAAGAGAATGGAAGCTAGCTAACGTTACTCCCATATTCAAAAAAGAAAGAAAAAAAAACTACAGGCCTATAAGTTCGACTTCAATCATAGGAAAATTATGGAAACTATCATCAGAGATGTTATCGAACATCATTTAGAAAGTAAGTGATAAATGATAGCCACATAGATTCAGACGGAAACATTCTTGCGTGACTTACTCGAATTATACAACACAGTCATCTCGAATTATGACAAAAGAAACAATATAGATTTAATATATCTAGACTTTGCAAAAGCTTTTGATATCGTCCCCCACGAAAGACTACTTATTCAATTAGCTTCACACGGAATAAGTGGTAGCCTATTAAGATGGACTAGTAATTGGTTGAACGATCGAAAACAGAGTTGTTCTAAATAGAAAGACTTCTAGATAAAAAAAAAAAAAAAAAAAAAACGAGTGGAGTTCCTCAGGGCTCCGTTCTTGGGCAACTTCTATTCATAGTATAGATTAAATAATATAGACCACGGACTAAAATCTATTGTCTCCAAATTTGCTGATGATACAAAACTGTGCGGAATGGCAAATTATCACTTAAACCAATTAAATATTCAAGAAGATTTAGATAAATTGCAGCAATGGTCCGAAAAGTGGTTAACGAAATTTAACAATGTAATGTACATAGGTGAAAATAACAGAAAGTACGATTACAAGTTATTTGGAAATTCGTTAATAAAAGTGGATAGTGAAAAGGATCTGCGCGTATTTATCAGTAACGATCTCAAATCATCTAAAGCAGGGGTTCTTAACCTTTTTTCTCCAATTCCCCACTTTTTAGTGAGCCAACTCTCCATTTTCCACCACAGCATCGGTGACGACAAGAAGACACCAGAAACAAACAAAAAGAAACAAAAACACATCGATAAAAAAAAAAGACTGGTTCTTCTGTCCGACCGGTCATTCCCCACTTGTCAACTCCGCCATTCCCCACCAGTGGAGAATTCCCCACAGGTTAAGAACCACTGATCTAAAGGATGTATTTCAGCCTCTGAGAAAGCAAATAAAATTCTAGGACTGATTGCGCTATCTTTTGACTTCAAAAGTCCATCTCTCATTAATAAGCTATATAAATCATTAGTTCGTCCACATTTGGAATATGCTGTTTCCGTATGGTCACCGAATCTCATTAAAGACATTGACAGATTGGAAAAAGTATAACGGCGGGCCACAAAACTGATTCCAAACATCAAAAATAAATAATAAGAAAATAAAATTAACATATGGATCTGTTTTCCCTAAAAAAGCGTAAGACTCAGAGGTGACTTGATACAGGTCTTTAAGATTATAAAGGGAATTGACAACATCAAAAGTGACAACATTTTCACGTTGAATGAGAATCCGACAAGAAATAATGGTCTCAAATTGTCAGGAAATATACTTAATTTAGAAGTGGGTCGAAACAACTTCGTCAACCGTGTAGTTAATGAATGGAATAAACTTCCTGCAGAGGCAATGCAATGTACTTCAGTTCGAAGCTTTAAGAATCATTTAGATAAACACCTCAGCAAGATGCTGTAATGACTCATTTACTTTATGTTATTTATTTGTTTTGTTATCATTTGTCTATTTATTATTATTTGCTTGATTCACATTTATTATTAGTAGTATTTATCATTATCAATTCATTAATTCACATTTATTATTATTTACTATTTACCTGTTTGATTATTATTTAACTATACCTATGTATCTTTTTATTTTATTTATTATCATATATATTATTATATTTTTATTGAATTATTTATCATGATTATCCTTTTGCACCCGACCTAGCTATGGACCAAAAGGTCTCCTGTCGGCATACTTCGCCTTTGTAATATATATATATATATATATATATATATATATATATATATATATATATATATATATATATTTGTTTTGTTATCATTTGTCTGTTCATCATTATTTGCTTGATTCTTATTTATTATTGGTTATATGTCAATTTATTATTATTTACTATTTACCAGTTTGTTTATTATTTAACTATACATATGTATTTATCTATGTATTTTGTTTATTATTTACATTATTATTTATTTATTTATTCATTTATTTACTTATTATTATTATGTTTTTTTTCGCATCCGACCTAGATGTGGACCAAAAGATCTCCTGTCGGCATGCTCAGCCTTTGTATATATGTATATGACAGAAATACCAGAAGATGTCTTATTAGAGACGAAACGTTGTGCAATAAAATGGAGAAGTATAATGAATTGGTCTATGCCCACCCTATCCAAGGGAAGAATATAATTAGAAAAATAGAAAATACAAGAAAGAAATTCAACAACTTCCAGAATGCTGTCGTATTCAATCAAACATGTTTAAAAGAGAACCTGCTCCCAAAATACACACATATATATATATATATGTGTGTGTATATACATATATATATATATATATATATATTTATTTATATATATTTATATATATATGGTGAACGGACGTTTCGGCCATGTATGTTCCGGCCAGGATCTTTCGGACCAGGATGTTTCGGGCAAAAATTTGACAAGAGTGGACGTTTCGGCCAATTAGTTTCTAAAGACAATTTTTTTTGTTCATTAACATAGATACTGCGTATATTTGACCCAGAGCATGACTGACTACTGGTCACATTACATATATATATATATATATATATATATATATATATATATATATATACAAATATATATATATATATATATATACATTTAGGTTTGGGCTCAACTCTTTAATATACAACGCTTTTAAAATTGGGAGGCGTCTATCGTCAGAACATAAATCCAAGATCTCGGTGTTTTTCTCTAGTGTCTCTCTTGCTAGTGTTATGCCATGGGCTTCTCTTAAGTGATTTTTAGGGGCTCCAGATGTCAGGTGGTATGAGAGGCGACGGGATAACCTCATTGTCGTCATGCCAATATAGGTGGATGGGAGGGCTTCACAGTTCTCTCGTGTACATGTGAACCTATAGATGACATGTGATTTCTGAAGTTCCTTTCTCTCTTGCCACATGCCGCCACAACACGAACCCGGAGGCTCCCTAGCGTACGTGACATTTCGTCCCTGCCCGTAATACCAGGTGACCTCCCCCAGTGATTAGCAAGTAAAGGAACTCTAGTATAAAACTTATATCTTTAACTAGACTCATAGTATTAATTCTTATCCCTATAGCTACTGAAGAAGGGTCTTGAACCCGAAATCGCGATCTAGCTAATATGACTACATACATCCAAGTCATAAATTTCCTTCCTAAGGAACACAAATTCATAATAAGGTATATGGAAAATACCTTTAAGAAAATTATTAATGCACAACTAGCCATCACTTTTAATGAAACATGCATTAGAGAAGAACTCCTGCCCAAATACACTGACAATATATATATACATACACACACGCACGCACATACACACACACACACACGAGGGGTGATTGATAAATTCATGGCTTAAGGTACAAAAATTTATTTAATGGTAAATTGATACATTTATGTTCAACGTAATCACCTTGCAAGTTACACACTCCAACGGTTGTGGAGTTTACGGATTCCCTCTTCGTAGAAGCTTGAGTCTTGGCCCTCCATATACACCTCTATGGCATCCACGACATCATTATCCGTGGCGAAACGTTGACCACTTAGCTCTTTTTTCATCTTGGGAAATAGTAGTCTGAGGGAGCCAAACCAGGTGAATAGGGCAGATGTTCATCTAGCTGGAAGCCGCAATCATGTATGCAGCAAGAGCAAGGGCGGATTTGTGTGCTGGCGCATTGTCCTGAATGAAAAGCACCCCTAATGACAACTTTCCACGCCGTCATTTCTTAATTTTCTCTTGCACCTGCCTTATTAAGTTGGCACAATACGATCTAGTAATGAATTGACCCTTTGTCAGATAATCCATCAGTACCACCCCCTCAGAATCCCCCCAAAAATGGAAGCCATCACTTTCCCTGCTAAGATCGCCGACTTGGCCTTCTTTGGAGCTGAAGATCCATGATGCTTCCATTGTTTTGACTGTTCTTTCGACTCAGACTGGAAGTGGTGAACCCAAGTCTTATCCATATTTACAAATTGCCTGATAAATATTTGTGGATCAGCATAAGAAATGGCAAGATTGTTATTTGACATGTTGCATCGCGCCGAGATCTTCGTCATTTCAAGATGGTTGTGGATAATCGCATGAACACGTTCGTCGGAGATGCTCAACTCTATCGTAATAAAACGTTCAGTCAAGCTCCGATCTGTGAGCAACGTGTCATGGATCTTGTCGACGATTTCTTGAGTGGTGACAGTGGCAGTCTAGCCTTCCTTGACGAGGGTTATCTTCCAGGCTGCCCCTGCCCCGTTTGAAATCGGCTGCCCGATTTATAAACATGCTGTAGAGTAGTCACCATGTCCTCGTGAAATTCCTTTGACGTAGCCCCTGTGGAGGTATTGAATGACTGCCCGATGACCAATTCTGTTCATTTTCTCTACCTTACTGTCCCAAATCAATTATATGTAGAAAAAAAAAGTGGCTTGAAAATTCTTATACCGGCTTATGAAAGATTAGATTTTGTGTGAAAAAGCTACAAGTTTGTATCTCGTGTCCTTTTCATAGGCCACGAATTTTTCTATTACCCCTCGTGTGTGTGTGTATATATATATATATATATATATATATATATATATATATATATGTGTGTGTGTGTGTGTTTATGTACGTGTGATTCACCACCATGGCCGATCACTTGTTAGACTCGCGACCGACAGTTATTAACCTCCCGGATGAGAGCTCGTATGGCCGATCTATGGCCAATGTAAATTTACACGCACACATACCCCCCTAACTCCTCGATCATGAGAGTTTGGAGTAACAACCCGCAGCGCAGCGATACTGAAATTATTTCAGCCCTGGGCGGGATTGGAACCCGGACTGCCGTAGTGGCAGGCGAGAACTCTAAAACCATTGCGCCACGAGGTTGTGTGTATGTGTGTGTGTGTGTATTCACTTGGTCTTTGGATCACGTGTTGGACTCGTGATCGACAGCTATTTCCCTCCTGGAAGAGAGCTCAGAGCTCGTAGGTCCGATCTATGGGTAATGCTATGACCTTGCACACACACACACCCCCAACTCCCCGCCCACGAGAGTTGGAGTAACACCCCTCAGCGCTGCGATACTGATATTTTTTCAGCCCCGGGCGAGGATCGAACCCGGACCTCCGTAGTGGCAGGCCAGAGCTCTAACCACAGCGCCATGAGAGGTGTATGTGTGTGTGTGTGTATGTGTGTGTGTATGTGTGTGTGTGTGTATGTGTGTGTGTGTGCACGTCTGTGAATATGTATGTGCTCGTGCGTGCGTGCCTGTGTATGTTTGTGCTTCACCATGGTCTTGTATCATGTGTTGGACTTGTGATCGACATTCATTACCCTCCCGGATGAGAGCGCGTGTAACGTGTGTGCATGGGATCGAACAGAACTGCCTATTCAGCAAGCGAATTCTGTAATACATCAATAAGGGTGTGTGCGCGCGCGCGTGTCTCTATGTTCAGTATGTGTTTTCCCGATATTTATGGATGGTGAAACATGTATCAGATACAATTTTGCCTTCCTCTGTCCTTCAGTCCTCCCACCTCCTCCCTAAGGTACCTGCCGTTACTGTCAATCGTCGCCACCCAACTTCCCTCACTAACCCCCATACCCGTCTCCTCTCACCGCCATCCCTGTAATTATTTCTCATTAGATCACAGCTTGAGCCTTGCAAAAAGTGCCGAAGCGAACTCATCCTTTGCTTAACCTTGATACCTGGTGGGTTTAGGATTCGAACGCTGCGCATTTATCCTAATGCTGTCTTGTGAGGTGGGCTGGAACGACAGTCGTACCTGGATCAGACGGGTGTCAGTTGCTGTCAGTCAACGAATTTCAAATTTTGGCGCGCGCCACGTCGACGCCTGGACTGCTCAAGATCCTTCTAACAAGATAACTCTCGATCTTGCCCACTAACGTATAGCGATGGGCCACCGACAAGTCTATCCAAAAGCAAGATCTATATACACGATCTTGTCCAAAATACATGTACGCATGAACGCGCGCGCGCGCACACACACACACAATAAACACACACACACACACACACGGGACATTACGAGCATAGCTCCCCTTCCCGTACAATACAACTAGGTAAACACACAGTAGTGTGTGCAAAAACCATTCACGAATTGAGCAAACTACACTGCGAGATACAAAGGCGGGATATATATATATATATATATATATATATATATATATATATATATATATATATATATATATATATATATATATATATGTGTGTGTGTGTGTGTGTGTGTGTGTGTGTGTGTGTGCGCGCGCGTGCGTGTGTGTCCCCATTTATTATCTGGTTACATATTTATCTAAATAATTTGTATGGTTATTTGTTTATCAGTCTACTTACTTCCTTTGCCTGTTTATATATTTGTATTTGTTTGTTTATTGGTTAATTAATTTATTGGTTTTTCTGTTCTTTCGTTCATTTGTTCGTTCTTTGCTCGTATGTTTGCTTGTATTTCTGTTAAGCTATGTTTATTTGCTCAACTGCGTATTTTGTTTGTTTTTATTTATTTTGTTTATCCAGTTTCTTTCCTATGATAAATATTTGAATACTTGATTGTTTATCTATTTTAGCTGATTTGGTTGCTATTTCATTTGAGTGCTCGTTTATTTCTTTGTTTTGCTGATATGTCGATTCTAATTAATTTATATATTAGTTTATTCATTTGTTTATCATTAATTCCATTGTATATTTGTCTACATGTTATGCATTATGTATATGTACTTATTTATACGCGCAACCATGTTTTTACCTAATCATCAATTAATAAATCTATTATGAATGAATAAACGAATTCATATATTCATTCGTTCGTATTCAATTTAGTTCATACATCTTATCTGTTGGTTATGTATTTGTTTCATGTACATTTAATCTACTTATTTTTTTTTTTACATGGATGTCGGTGTATTCCTTGGCTGCCTACCTACCTATGGGGGAAGAAGCCTTTCGATATGTAGTGTAGATAGATACGGTAGCTACTTTATCTTCGAAGGGCGGTCTCTGTAAAATAAAATGACATGTTATTTTATACATTCTACAGTAGTAAATGTAATACCATGCGACGATTCTTTTCAGATTATGTTTTGGTCAAGAACCTTTGGGTATTTTTAGATAAGGTTAACCTGAAAAAAGGCACTGAGGAACCCCTCCCCCTCTCGACCACACACACTTTAATAAAGTCGGCTGGCGACAGCTAGACAACGTACGACATGTCGTGTCCAATAGAAATTCAAAGAATTTTGTTCAAATCCCAGCTATTATACTACTACATGAACACCATTCTCTCAGGGAGGGAACAACCTTATTAATAATATCCAGATCCTACGAATCTTGAATCCTGATCACGAACGCACCCGATGACCCTGGTTTGGCGTCTGTCGCGGGCAGACTGCTCGTAGTACCCTTTGCTACTTACCATTGTATAAAGCTCCTTCCCATCTATCCTTGCAGTCCGTCACCATTTGGAGCTTTGTTATTTCTAGTACCAAACAATTTCATTCAGCTTGAGAAAATCTGGGTTCACCCAATTCAACACTCTCAGGCTTAGTTAACGGGGTTGATCCGAGAGAAAATGGATCTAAAGCAATCGAGACTCCGTTTTCTCCTAGTCAACCCATGTCAGACGACTCTACGACTACCGTTAATCTAGCCCGATTGAGTTACTGTCAGGGAGAGTTAAAAATGTAGTTTGGTCGGAACGATGAAGAAGTGTAGGTTGAATTCAACAGGAAAATACTCGAAGGTTTAAATGTGAGGAAAGTCGTAATATGCAATTTGAATGTAGGATTCAAGCGAACGCAACAGAAACAAGTTAACTAATGTTTATTCACAAGAAGGCGCTTAGCTGTGGATGGGGCCAGTGCTTCCGACACGCTCCACTCAGGCAACACATTCTTGGTAGTCCCTATTTACCATATGGTATGAATAAACAATATTAACCTCTACTTGCACGAAACGGTGTCAGTGAGATGGATAAACTACTCTTGTGCAGGCTAGAATCTAAGGAAAGAAAATAACCCCCCCCCCTACGGAGTAGATTATGAAGGTCTAACCATTTACCTGAAGGAACATCACAGAAATATAGAATAACTTGAAATTAGCCAGGATAAGAAAGCATAGAATAATAATAAAAAAAAATAGTCTGTTTACAGAGCCCCAAAACGAATCCGAATTCATAACAAGCGTGTGCCGTTATTTGCTGCATATGTAAAATATCTTGTACAGACAGAGGTTTATATTAGCAAGTGATACCCTACTAAGACGACCATGCTGTCTGCACTGTTCCTGTCTGCTGGGACGAGAATGGGACTTGCTGCGTGTCAAGCGAGTCGATGGCGCTGATAGTCACTGTTCTTGCGTCCCCTTCTGTTGGCCACCCCGACTGAAGTATATATATATATATATATATATATATATATATATATATATATATATATATATATATATATATATATATATATATATATATATATATATATATATATATATGTCTATACTCAGGCGGACGCCCAGTTACACTGGTAGCATTTTATGCCATCGTATACCTGACCTACTAAACTCAATTATAAAAAAAAAAAAAAAAAAAAAAAAAATCGATATACCAATCTATGACCAGAGCACCTTACTAACTGTATTTAGTAATTGCACCTACAGGGACTGAGTTACCAAACCCCCACCCCTATCTTTACGCTAATGACTGGTATTATACTATAAATATGAAATAGTATTACTAATTCAGTATGGAATAGTAGTACTCATTTAACATGACATTACTACAATGATAAATATTACATTGTCGAAACCATGATTCTTTTTATTACACATAAACATTGATATATCATCACTAGTTACATAACACAGGCGAAGAGTCAGTTACTTTGTGATAGACATCAACATTAGCGGTCATCTAATTACGTCCTCGTAAATAATGCGAACTTTAGACATCCCATCCTAAAACGATTTCCCATGTTCGAAAGACGTCTGGGTACGGATGCCCGGTATACATTTGAATCCAGTGACATGGACCAGTGTTCAGCTGTGCAATTTTCAGGATAGGTACGTTTACAGGACTCATGGCTGGGCTAAGTCGATAGAACCTGCTGAGAATTGTTTGGAATGGGAACTTGTTCAGAGAATCCGTAGGATTGACGACGGCATATGAGTCAAATTATGCGCCCACGTCGTAGGTTTTCATATGACTGGTGATGGCATACTATGGCGTCTTGTACTGATCCCGGTTACAAGGTCGCGTGTGCCAACCATTACGTCGCGGCGTATGGCGACCGTGACGTGGTGTGCTACAGCGAGATGGTCCGAACCAAGGGGCCAACGTGGTTCGTACCTCACGTGGTCTCTTTAGACAAGTCACGTGACTAGCTACCCGTTTTCAACTGTGGTTTCAGGTTATAATATTTACTGTAGCATGATGATCCCATAATGAACGTTGATGCGAATGTTCATCTCACCGCAGTACTAATTAGAATAAACTAATAAAATTCACCACAACAAAGTATGACTTACGCCGCGGTATTGAAGGAGTTAATGCTCCTGTAAATTACATAAATGGTGGTATATTTCAACAAATACTGATGATCAGGTTTACAATAATAATAATAATGACAATGATAATAATAGTGATGGTGATATTGTAATAATTATAATAATGTATTCGTAAACAATAATAACAACAATAATAATAATAATGATATAATAATGATAATAATGAATAATAATAGTAGTAATAATGATAATAATAATAATAATGATAGTAGTAGTAATATTATTATAATTATTATTATTATTAATGATAATAATAATGATAATAATAATAATAATAATAATAATAATAATAATAATAATAATAATAATAATAATAATAATAATAATAATAATAATAATAATAAATCAAAATAATGGGAAACGACACATGGCTACATCAAATTACCCTAAACTTGAATCACAACTGATTCACCATGTCACTCAACAAAAATAAAGTATAATTGTGTTCATACTAACACGTCGGAATGTTTTGCTGTCCGTTTAGAACAACAAGGGCATCTGATGTTTATATAATGATGAAACGAACATTGGCGTTGAGACGCTTACGTAACGACAAAGCACAAACCGACCAAACACGATGATCCGTTTCAATGTTCCGTGTATGAGCAGCATCGGAGGTTGGGAAGCGGTGGGTGATGCAAAGCTGCTAGTTAATTTTACAGTAATGTGGGACAACATAAAAACATTTACGCAGTCTACGGTCTTGGCAAGCAGTGTGTGCTATATCAGAGGCTCACAACCATTCAGTTTAGAGATGAAGTGTGGGTAGGAGTCGAGTATCATGACGTTGCATGTTTTGTACATGCTAGCACAAGCACATCGCGAGCACAACACATAGACGTAATCATGACCACACACATAATTTAATCTAACCGTATTAATATGCAGCCCTGGTTCTGTCCCCACAGAAATTGAGAGATATGCATACATCAAGGAAAAGGGTAGTAACCAAACTTATTCCCAGGCTGGCAGACAAACCATGGAAGAAAGCATAGCTGTGCTATTGTTGCAAGAAAAACCATTTGAAAGGAACTTATAAAACTAACAGAGATCTGGTTGGGGCGGGAAGGTACGACGAGGTTATGCGAATCAACTGCCGGAATATTATAGTGATAAAGAGCGTCTCTGCAAAGATGGAACCGGTCGGGAATCGAACCCAAGATATTTCACTGCTCGAGCAGTCGCATTACCTTCGTCAGCTCTAGTGACTTCACGCACACACCCTCTGCCTGGGCCTCCGCCAGACGGAATCTGTCCTTAAGCGAGCATATTTATTGCCACATGTGATTGGTAGAATCACTGCGATGCTGACATCGACCGTGAATCGAACCCGGAATGTAGCGTTGTCAGAGGAGGAGTGCTTGCCAATTACACCACACACACACACACACACACACACACACACACACACACACACACACACACACACACACACACACACACACACACACACACACACACACACACACACACACACACACACACACACACACACAGATATATATATATATATATATATATATATATATATATATATATATATATATATATATATATATAAATATATAAAGGAGGACGTTGGCTAGTCTGAAACCATAAATGAAGATAAAGCTATGCTTAATCTCTGGGGAATATGAGGCGAGATCCTAAAACCGTAGACGCATTCCTGTATAGCATTAAGCGAAGATAGTACACACATATACTGGTTGTTGGTATAATAGTACTGCCTTGGATTAATTCAGCGGTTCGGAAATCGATTCCCACCAAAGGAACTATCGCAAGCACTGCTAGCAGTCATCGTCTATCTTGGGAAAGAATAACAACCGTGTTCGTCGCAGCATATTATTTATGGAGATATCATCCGGGAGGGTAATAGCTGTCGATTACGAGTCCAGCACGCAACCCAAGACTATGACTCTCTCATACACACAACCATTAAACAGATAATTCCACATTAAAAATCCCATAGGTTGTCGGTCAAAATTCCACATTATGAGTAGGGCCTGACCCAAAGTTTAATTAATGGGGCCTCTCATTTGCGCGACTTCGCTATGATTACGCTGCTCAAATCCATTTTTTTTTTTTTACCTTAATATTAGAAATGAGGTGTATGATGATCGCATTAGAATAAATTCAAACAATTATAGAGATAACATTATGGTGTCTGATTTACGCCGCAACGCGCCATAACGATCCACAGGCTTCTTGCCTTTTGTATTAATATTTATTAAGGCTTAAATTGAAAATTTTATTATATTATTATTTATTTCTAAATGATATAAAATGCATAAAAATAGATAAAATACACATGAAAATAGCCCATGACCTAAATATTAACAACACTATTAGGAACAAAAGGAGTAGTATAAGAAACTGAAATAATAATGATAATAATGATAATGATAATAATACAATTAGGAGACTTTAATAATAATAATAATAATAAGATGAAGAAGATGAAGAAGAAGAAGAAGAAGAAATAATTGAATGAGAAAATAAAAATGTTTAAAAGCGGCATCTTTCTGCCAAGGGCTTGTTCCCCCATATAACGGAGGTACCGGTGTTAGAAAGGAATCTGTGACGTTAAGTCCCGGACGCTTGGGCCTCAGAAAATTGTCGACTACGAACGTTTAAGCCCCGCCCCCCCCCCCTTTTTTTTTTTTTACACACCGTTTTGAAGACCGTAACAAATGCTCACAATACAGATGTTCAAGACATACTCACACTTTTAATGGAAAAAGAGAAGGAAAAAAAAAATGCTCACGAATGTTAACAATGTTTAGTTTCAATATTTTTCATTGATATTTAGTGAAGTATTTGGCGAGAAACATTATATTAATATTTCAAAGAGTTTGTTATTCACATTCATGGATTAGAAAGAACTCAAAGCAGCTGTCAATCCTCTGTCACATGTCACTAGTCTTTTTCGCATCTTCACACCTAAAACACATCACTTCACAGCTGTTACACCTCTTTTCAAAGCTTTGTTCTTTGTCTTATGTTATCTTGAGTTATTTGAGCAATTCATGTCTGAGATGAAGAGTATTTTGCGGAATTCTATCTAGAGGCGAGCTCTTTTTAAGTCATATATAAGCCTGCCACATAGTGAATCACTCAGAACTCATTCAGTATAGAGATTATCATCTCTTTATGATGAAATCCAGAATACCGAGCATCATAATAACGAGTTTAAACGAGCGAATCTCAGAATGCCGAATACATTATAAACACATAGAAATTGTAATTATTTTACCTAGTATTTTTAATCAAGTGTACAAACAAGTACAGGGCAATAGACAGGATGCAGGGATGACCCGTCATCCAGGAGGTGCTAAGATGAGAGGGAGGGAGGAGGGTGGAGGGGAGGGGAATATGTAGGGGATGGAATGGGTGGGAGTGGTTTCTATGCCTTTTTCTTTTTGACTACCCCCAGTGTAAGGGGGAAAAAGCCTTTGGTATATGTATATGTATGTATGTATGTACAAACAAGTTATCTGGCGATGTCAGTTCCATAATTAACTGAAATATTCTTGAAACTTTGGAAAAGATGTGGGGATTTCCGTGACTCAGAATAAGCACAAGGACATTATATATCAATTTAAATGTGCTGGACTAATTTATTATAATTAGCCTTGTAGAGAAATTATAAAATTTAGATCTAGGTTGCAGTAAGGCAAATAAGTGAGAAAGTTTAAAGGAAAGTTAAGGATGTTTAATGAGCCTTTATGGATTTGGAAAAGGCTTATGGCGGGGTAGACAAGAAGGCACTGTGGGAGGTTTTGAAGATATATGGGATTGGGGGAAAGCTTTTAAGAGCAGTCAAGAGTTTTTAACCAGAGTAGTAGAGCCTGTGTTATAATGGGAAATGGAGAGAGCAAGTAGTCTGAGGTAAAGGTTGGACTAGGTCAGAGATGTGTCATATCGCCATAGCTGTTCAACGTGTACATAGATGGGGTGGTGCAGCAGGCAAAAGCGAAGGCAATGGGCAGGGGACTGGGGATGGTTAAAGAAAATGGAGAAAAGTGGGAGGTGAGCCAGTTGTTGTTTGCTGACGACACTGCGGTTGTGGCAAGGTCAGAAGGAGTATCAAGAGAGTGACGGAGTTTGGAAATGTATGCGAAAGGAGAAAGTTGGAGATAAATGTGGGCAAAAGATAGGTAATGCGATGCACAAGAGGAGAGGATAGCAGTGAGTTGGAAGTAAGTCTAAATGGAGAGAGGCTGGAGGAAGTGGATGGCTTTAGGTATTTCTGGTCGTATGTGACAAGAAAGAGAATAATGGAGGTGGGGGTAATTTGTAAGCTGGCAGAAGCAAGTAAGTGTCTTGGGATATTTAAATGTGTTGTGAGAAATAGGCAACTGGGAATGGATACAAAAAGGGAATTGTGTGAAGGGATGATTGTGCCAACGGCATTGTATGGGGCAGAGACTTGGATTTTAAGAGAGGCAGAGAGGAAAAGTTTAAGCGTGTTTGAGATGAAATGTCTGAGAAGTATGGTAGGGTTGGATAGAGTGAGAAACAAGGAGGCGAGAAGGAAAGCGAGAGTGGAAAAGGAGATGGCAGATAGGGTGGATGAAAGAGTATTGGGATGGTTTGGACACATGGAAAGAATGAGAGATGAAATATTAGTAAAATATGTGTGGAAGGCAGAGGTGGATGGAGTGAACTTGAGAGGACGACCGAGGATGAGATGGATTGGGTGAAGGGTGCGTTGAGTAAAAAGTGAATGTCTGTTGAGCAAGGAGGGGAGCAGACAGGAGATCTGGATGAGTGGAAAATGTGCATGGATGATACTGTTATGTAAAGAAGGGAGGGATGGGAGGGTAGGGGGTGTTTATTTGTGAATGATATTTTGACGCAGCCCAAAATAATTTCTTCCCGTCTTATCTTTTTCTGCATGACGGGAGGAAGAGGAGGTGTGTGGGTTCGCCGATTAAATGAAGCGGCCTTGATGTGGATGTATTATGTCTTATTGCATTACGTTTGACTCAGGGCAGTTGGCGGATGCATGGCTGATCATGAGGAACTGAAATGAGAGGGGTGGAAAAGGAGGTGGAAGAAAAAGAAAACGACAATACGAAATGAACATCGCTGATAAATCCAAAGAGAATCCCAAAGAATTCTGCTGACGGTCAACTTGAGTATTCAAATGAAGGAATGTGTAATATCTTAAACAACTATTTTAGCTCGGTATTTGTAAACGAAACACCTCAAAGTGAATTCCAAACTGAAACCTGTGAAAAGTCTAGGGTAAACTTATTACGGTAAATGTAACAAAATAAAAAAATAAAAGGTATATAGATAAACTCAAAGTTAATAAAACACCAGGGCCTGACGGTTGGCATCCAAGAATCTTAAAGGAAATGAAAAATGAGATTGTTATTCCATTAGAAATAATTTTCAAGAAATCCATCATATCCGGAGATGTCCCAAGAGAATGGAATCTAGCTAACGTTACTCCCATATTCAAAAAATGTGACAAAAAACAAAAACAAATAACTATAGGCCTATAAGTTTGACTTCAATCGTAGGAAAAATTATGGAAACTATCATCAGAGATGCTATCGAACATCATTTAGAAAGTAACCGTTTGATAAATGATAGCCAGCATGGATTCAGACGGAAACGTTCTTGCGTGACTAACTTACTCGAATTCTACAACACAGTTATCTCAAATTATGACAAAAGAAACAATATAGATTTAATATATCTAGACTTTGCAAAAGCTTTTGATACCGTCCCACACGAAAGACTACTTACTAAATTAGCTTTACACGGAATAAGTGGTAGCCTATTAAGTTGGACTAGTAATTGGTTGAATGGTCGAAAACAGAGTTGTTTTAAATGGAAAAACTTCTAGATGGAAAAATGTTACAAGTGGAGTTCCTCAGGGTTCCGTTCTTGGGCCACTTCTATTCATAGTATACAGTATATAAATGATATAGACCATGGACTAAAATCTACCGTTTCCAAATTTGCTGATGATACAAAACTGTGCGGAATGGCAAATGATCACTTAAACAAATTAGATATTCAAAAGTGGATAGTGAAAAAAGATCTCGGCGTAATTATCAGTAACGACCTCAAATCATCCAAGCAGTGTATTTCAGCCTCTGAGAAAGCAAATGAGATTCTAGGACTGATTGCGCGATCTTTTGATTTCAAAAGTCCATCTCTCGTTAACAAGCTATACAAATCGTTAGTTCGTCCACATTTGGAATATGCTGTTTCCGTATTGTCACCGAATCTCATTAAAGACATTGACAGACTGGAAAAAGTACAACGGCGAGCCACAAAACTGATTCCAAATATCAAAAATAAATCATACGAAAATCGACTAAAACATATGAATCTGTTTTCCCTAAAAAAGCGTAGACTAAGAGGTGAATTGATACAGGTCTTTAAGATTCTAAAGGGAATTGACAACATCCAAAGTGACAAAATTTTCACATTGAATGAGAATCAGACAAGAAACAATGGTCTCAAACTGTCCGGAAATAGATTCAATTTGGAAGTAGGTAGAAACAACTTTGCCAACCGTGTAGTGAATGAATGGAATAAACTTCCTGCACAGGTAGTGCAATGTAGTTCAGTTCGAAGCTTTAAGAATCATTTAGATAAACACCTAAGCAAGATGCTGTAATGATTATAATTTATTTCGTATTATTTGTTTTTGTTTTGTTATCATTTGTCCGTTTGATTTTCATTTATTATTAGTTATGTCAATTTATTATTATTTACTATTTACCTGTTTGTTTATTACTTAACTATACCTATGCGTTTATTTATGTATTTTATTTGTTATTTACATTATTATAGTTTTTTATTTATTATTTTATTATTATTATGATTTTTTCGCATCCGACCTAGATATGGACCAAAAGGTCTCCTGTCGGCATGCTCCGCCTTTGTAAAATCCTTTGTAATATATATATTCATATTATCAACCACATTTTCTTATTTCTATTTAATTTCTTGCCAACACGATCGAGGCTAACAGGAGTATGTAGGTCGATGGTAACACATTCGATAAATGAGGCGCTGTCGATATGATGACTCGAATCTAGCTGATACGCAACAAATAAATAATGATTTAACCAGATCAGCCACCAAGACCCTCATAGTTTAGATGCAAGTTCTTAAATATAGATGCTCGTGTTACATACATGTACAAGAACTTTATACTCAACCCATCCCTGCCATGGTTAGCCGTTGGTAATATGTACATAAGTGGGATCTTTATTAATAGATACTGAATGGTCCTCAGTACACAGATATTCATTTTATCAACCATAAGAACGGTTCTATTCACATCTTGAGAGCAGGAAAGTGAACTACCAGTCAAAACGATTTCAAAATAAAAGACAAGTAGTGTCATTTCAAATCTTAATAAAGGACAAGGACAAATAGAGCTGAATAAAGGACTGTCCTTTGAAATAAAGGACGGTTGGCAACCTTAACGGGATGCATGTCGGATGATAGATCGGGCGGCCTGGGATCTGTGGAAGGCAGAATATTTCGCCACTGCTCGAACCCAACGGCTCCAGTCTCCCCTCACTGCCCCGACACATCGTGGTCGTGGTATCTTGGCTACGAATAAATAACTGGCGGACCCGGTTCACACAGACCGTCTGCTCCTATGGCATGGAACTGGTGTCCTTAAGTCACTGAGTCTTCCTCTGCCCCGACCTGGAACAACATTTTATCCTCATCCGGAAAAACAGCGCCACAGACGCCGAACGAAGACAGTTTGTCTTCGCAGCCCACCACATCTGCTCCTCCCTAGTAGGATCCCTACTGTAAAACAAACACTGACTGAAACCACCAAAGTAGCACCCTAAAACCCCCTCTCCTACCCTCCCATTTTAAAAGTAATACATCCACAAACCGATAAGACAATCGCCAATTAGACGATCACCAGTGAGACAACTCGTTTAAGACGATGAGACGATTTCTATATAAATTTTGGACAAACTATAAGTTATCTAAAAAGACACATTATGGTTCATGTTCAATGAGTTTGATTTGGTGTTGTTTGTTCAATTTGTTTATCATGACTTTTCATGTAAAAATAGGTGTAGTTCATTCATGACATTTGGGCTGTTGCAGTATGTGTGCAGCTTCTCCAATGACAATGCTGTTCAAATCCATTTTTGCACCTTTTTTTTTTAAACAGAAAACAGGTTCATGGTGATCGCTTTAGAATAAATTTTAGATATTACAAAAGCAATGAAATATATTTGGTTATATATTTATTTTATATTATAAATGTCCTATTATGAATACACTATTGAGATCTAAATCAATCTAATATAAATTATTTTTTATAATGAATATACGGTCAGTGGCTCGTTGACAACAAGTTATCTCTTCACTTGGATAAATCTGAGTCTATCTTATATGGTACACCCAAAAAGGAGTGGAAATTAACCAGGGCATGAGTTATGTAACAGTGGCAAATAAGGTAATTACCAAAATTAATGTCAGAGTAAAGCTATTGTACAGAATCTCCAGTTTTCTAGACATACCTACAAAATACTGGCCTCTGCACTACTAGTGTCACTTCGATTATGGTTGTTGTTCATGGTACCCAAGTCTACCTCAGCTCTTAAAACAAAAATTACAACTATGTAAAAAAAAAAAAAAATAAAACTACTCAAATCAAATCCCAAAATTAATCTTGATGTATCCCATTTTAGTCGTCTTAACCAGATTACAGTGTGTGTGTGTGTGTGTGTGTGTGTGTGTGTTTCACCATGGTCTTGGATCACGTGTTTGACTCGTGATAGACAGTTATTTCCTTCCCGGAAGAGAGCTCAGAGCTCGTATATGACAATCTATGGGTAATGCTGTGGCTTACACGCACAGACGCACCCAACTCCCAGCCCACGAGAGTTGGAGTAACAACTCGCAGCGCAGCGATACTGAAATGATTTCAGTCCTGGGCGGGATTCGTACCCGGACCGCCGTTGCATCCGCGAAACGTAACCACAGCGCCACGAGGTGTGTGTGTGTATTCAATTTGCTCTTTGGTCTTTGAATCACGTACTAAACTCGTGGACGACAGCCATTTCCCCCCCGGAAGAGAGCTTAGTGCTCGTATGGCCGATCTATGGGCAAGGCTGTGACCTTACATGCACACACACACCCAACCCCCAGCCCACGAGAGTTGGAGTAACAACTCGAAGCGCAGCGATACTGATATAATTTCAGATCTGGGCAGGATTCGAACCCGTACTGACACTTGGGATTTCTACCAACCGCGCCACTTAATCATATGTTAAGAGAGTGTATTTACCTAATTATATTATACGGGAAGGGAGCTATGCTCGTGTGTGTGTGTGTGTGTGTGTGTGTACGCGCGCGCGGACGTGCCCGTCCGCCATCGAAAGCAATTTGTGTGTACGACAATGGACTTCCGTTGACCAAAATAATTATTAGATTTCGGTCATGGTAGTGTCACTTTGATTTCGTGTGCATAATCTATTTTAATCTACTCATTTTGTCACATCTTACTGGGTATCCCGAACATTATGTCATTGAGGTTCCTTTATTCCACAACTCCCTACCCTCCACGAATACCCTACCCCACCTACTTCTCCCTTCCAACATACGAACACACTTGACTATGCAGTCACCCCCTCACCCGTCCCCAAGCACTCCACGGCCAGCTGGAGACGAGACCCCAACACAAACTTCATGAATGCGCGTCGTTTCCTTTACTTTCTTTTTCGTCTGTTAAGACTCGGCGAGAATAGGGACTACCCAGAATACTTCATAATCCTGAAGAAAAAATCGCGGATTCAAATTCAGGCTTATGGTGTTTTCTGCTAGATATACTGGCAACTGTTCCTGAGGGCCAGCCAGCCTCGATGACGTGCTTTGCATTGGGCGCAGGGAAAACCGATGCTCGCTGGCTCCTATCGGGGGCTCGTTTGGGGCCAATCGATTTGAAGCATCACCTTGTCGAGCCTGGAAATTATTGCTGATGAAGTAAAAGAGAAGGAACTACTCTAGTTAATACTTTTTATTGCACAAGGGTTACAGATTAATTTAAAAAAAACCGGGTCTTTCAAACAACACAGAAAGGCAGGAAAGGGCGTGGGAATACGTATGACAACAAACAGAATGAGTAGGGTGTCATTAGAGTATAGTCATATAAAATGCACAATGAAAATGTGCGAAGAAGGGATACTAAAAAGAAAAGAACGATTAGATAAAAAAAAGTGCATGGGTTAAGGAAGAACAATATAAAAAAGCAAAAAAAAAATAACGTTTGAAAAAAAAAAGTAGTTCCAAATAATTTCAAAAAAGTTTTCATTACTGCGGCTCCCAAGTTGGCTGAAACCCAAAGCATGTGATATGTATGGGATGAAATAGGTACGTGAATACTATAGGTGTCATTTCAGACTCATGCAAGCTGAAAAATGTGTTAATCAAATCCGTAATCCTGAGCTATGTCAACAAGTGGCAGTTGGTTTAGACTTAATCCCAGCAATATTGATTAATCACTTTTGATCACTCACTTTGTAAATTTACCAGTTGATCAAGGTGTAGTGCCTGATAGTTTTAAACAAGCACGGGCTGTTCCTCTCTACAAAAAAAAAGCAAAACAGAGGCAGGTAATGTAGTGGTTTGGTTCGAACAAGCCAGGGAAAATGAAATTCACTTTGGTCTCTTATTCTAATCTCTTTGGTAAAACCACAAGTAATAGCCACTGGTTAGTGGATCTGATCAGTCGTAGCTGGACGGTGAGCCTAACGTCAGAGGCGGTGGCGGCTGATGACGGCGAGGCTCGATGGAACTGCTACAAGACTGGACGAGATGTTGTTGCTGCTGCCGTGGCTATTACCATTCTGTCCTGACGCCGCCACCGCCTCTGACGTAAGGCTCACCGTCCAGCTACGACTGATCAGATCCACTAACCAGTGGCTATTACTTGTGGTTTTTACCAAAGAGATTAGAATAAGAGACCAAAGTGAATTTCATTTTCCCTGGCTTGTTCGAACCAAACCACTACAGTAATTACAGGAAAATGTCTAGTCTTAGTAGTGTCATGTTTGAAATCCTAGAAAGCGTGGTGCACGATCAATTGTATGAATATCTATGGCAAAATAACCTACTTTATGAGTTTCAGTCCGTATTTAGACAATCATATTCATTGGAAACATGTGTTATCCTTTTATCAAACGATATTAGATCAGAACTGGATAAAGGCAACTACTGTGGTATGGTGCTACTTGACCTAGAGAGAGCATTTGATCTGTAAATAGTAAATCATGCGGGTAAACTCAAGGCCATAGGCCTAGACAAAACATATGTTAAATGGTTTTCCTCATACTTGTGTTTTAGGAAAAAAAATTATGTCCATTCTGTCATATGTGATGAATGTAACAAACATGTGTCTATTAAGGTTCCATCTTGGGTCCACTGTTATTTCTCATACATGTGAACGACATGGAGTCTGCAGTCAATTGCAAACTATTATTATATACAGATGATTCAACACTCCTGTATTCAAACAAGAATGTCAACACAATTGAAAACGTACTCAATTGATTCAGAACTTGAATCTGTTGGTCAGTGGTTTGTTTAGAGCAAGTTATATTTGCACTTCAGTACAACTGAATCTATTTTATTCGGTATCAACTACAAATTAAAACAGTACTCAACTTGGAATGTAACTTATAATGAATCAATGTTATACTCAAAAAGTGTGTTAAATAACTAGGAGTGGATTTGACCAGAACATGAGTTATGTAACAATGGCAAATAAAGTAATCACTAAAATTAATGTCAAAGTATAGCTATTGTACAGAATCTCCAGTTTTCTAGATATTAATACCACCATAATACTGGCCTCTGTACTAGCACAGTGTCATTTTGATTACGGTTGTTGTTCATGGAACCCAAATCTATCTCAACTCTTAAAACAAAAACAACAGCTGCCAAAACAAATTTATCGGAGTAGTACTCAAATAAAATCACAAAACTCAACTTGATGTGTCCCATTTTAGTCATCTTAACCGGTTTATAGTGGAAAACAGTGAATCTTGTAACTACTCATATGCACAAAATTGTACATGGTCAGTCACCGAAATCCCTGAGGGATAATCTAGGGCGCGTCAACTCTGTTTACTTGCACAGCACCCGAACCTGTGGTGTTTCTGTTGTGTTGCCTCAGTTTAGTCTGTTTTGGGCAAAATTTCCTTCAAGTTCACAGTTTCACGTTAATGGAACAATCTGGATGTTTCAATCCAAACCATGCAAAGTTATATGACATTCAAAGTATATTGCAGGGAAAATTCTTATAGATAATTATTTGTCTAGCAGTCATTGCAATAATATATATATATATATATATATATATATATATATATATATATATATATATATATCAAGAGCTTCACCCTTTTCGATCCTATCTCATCTTCTTATGTATTTTTGTCTACTCAACCTTTATTGTCTTTAAATTTAGTCAATATTTGTCAAACTACTACATGCATTACAGTGTTATTCCTTAGCATGTTTTTATATTTTTGTTATCTAGTATCTTCAGGGACTTCAATGAAAACAAGCCCTCCTGTTGGGCTTTTTTGAGTTATCCCTGGTATAGATATTTTTACATGTGACTCAGTCTATATTCTATACATTTGTTGAATAGTTTATTTGTATTGACATTGTCTTGATTTGCATGCAAAATTACTGTATATTGCAAGACAAGGGTGAGATGGTTTGGGGGGGCGGGGGGAAGAGGGCATGACTGCGGGGCGATTGTAAATGAGAGAGGGTGGATGATGGAAGGGAAGAGAGGCGGGGTGCTCAAGAAAGGCGGGAAACAACCACTGCTCTGTCCGGACGGTCTGTGGCACAAAAACTTCCCGCCACTGCCGTAGCTGTGTGAGATTTTCCCGGGTTCCTGCCTGACCGGGTGGGGGATGGGGAAGGAGGGAGTCGCCAGCTGGCCACAAAAACAACTACACAAATCGTCATACGCAGACCATTGCTGACACACCATCAAATCAAGGACAACATCCGACAGCAACATGCATGCGAATTATTTCTGTGAAAATGTATGGAAGCAATATAGTTATGTCTCGGGGCTTGGGATATGTCACCAAAACGCCGCATGGGGCAAAATTCCTTTGAGGATCACTCGGGCTACCACGTGGTTATGCGTCGACATGCCCGGAGGAGGGGGCGGGGGTGTGGGGGGGGGGCGTGCTAACTGTGCGCGTTAGGGACTCATGGGAATGCATATGCTGGAGGTGAACTGGTAATGCACGAGTAACGTTTCCAAGCTGGAGGAACACAACACGGGTAAGTCATCTTAGTTGAAAATCACATCTTCATAAGTGCAAGTGTATTACTACTTCAGTTGGAGAATTCACGTTTAAGAAAATGCATGAAGCCTGTTCAAAAATGCGTTGTTGGCAGCACTTAGACTAAGCATACCGATTTTACTCATTAACTATCAAGAGGAATTCTTTAGTTTAATTGTGTATTGAGAAGTGTGTATATTTAATATATATATATATATATATATATATATATATATATATATATATATATATATATATATATATATATATATATATATATATATATATGGTGGAAACTGGAGCGTTATGAAGCTGTACGAACACTTTTCCGTCATAGTTTGGAGTGAAAAAAACGCGGGATAATGCAGTGATGATGCTAGTAACTTGTAACTTTATTAAACATGAAGTTTCAAAAGGTGAACTGGCTCATGCTTCCATCTTTAAAATCATTTCGTGCTTGCTATAGAGCTCCTGATCATATGTCAGATTTCTCTAAGAACGTATGACGATATCGTATTTACCTAGTTGTATCTTACGGGAAGGGGAGCTACGCTCGTAGTGTCCCGTCTCCGTATCTCACCATATCTTGTTTGCTCTTAAATTCTTGTATTGTTTTTCCAAACACTATTGTTTCGTCTAGTATGTTCCATACATCCACCACTCTGGGAAAAACTCTTCTATTTTCAGGTCTCTTCTATAACTGTCCTTTTTGAGCTTCTTCCATGTCCCCTTGTATTTCTCTTATCACAATTTAGTGAGTCTCCTCTATCAAGGATTTCCATACTTCTCATAATTCTGTAGATGGTCACTAAGTCACCTTTTTCTTTTCATTGTTCCAGAGTCGGTAATTCTAGTTTTGAGTCTTCATGTGAGAGTTTTGATAATGTTGGAGCCATCTTCTTAGTTGTTTTCTGGATTCTCTCAATCTTCCTTTTATTCTTTTTAGTACTGGGTGACCATAGTGTAGCTGCGTACTCCAATTTAGGCCTTATCAATATGACTAGTATTTTCTTTACCATTTCCTCACCCAAGTAATTAGTCACTTTTATTGATCTTAGCAAGTTATAGGTTTCGACGACAATTTTGTTAATATGTTTGTCAGGGGGCATATCTTTTGTGATGGTAATCCTCAGGTCTTTTCCAGATCTTACTTTCTTTACTTCCTTTTCACCAATTTTATATTGTCCTGATATATATATATATATATATATATATATATATATATATATATATATATATATATATACTTACACTGAATGGTTCCCAGTGATCAATTAATATTTTTTTCAACCACATATTACTTTTAATTATATACCATCGCAAACGAGACTGAGAATCGCTCGAAGGAGGCATCCGTTGGAAATTGAAACGTAGACGAGCCGAGGATTCGAACCCAGCTAATGCGTAACAAAGTTTAATTGACGTAAAACAATAAGCTATCTCTCTTGATAGGGTATGGGTTTACGTCAATGTAACTTTGTTACTGGTTAGCTGGGTTCGAATCCTCGGCTCCTCTACGTTTCAATTTCCGACGGATGCCTCCTTCGAGCGATTCTCAGTCTCGTTTGCGATGGTATGGAATTAAAAGTGATATGTATTTGAAAAAAAAAAATATATATATATATATATATATATATATATATATATATATATATATATATATATATATATATGTACCAATTTCTTAATGGTGAAGTCTACTTTCCACTTCTGACTCCAATCCCAGAGCCTGTTCAGATCTCTCTTCAGTACTCACTTTCTTCAACAATTTTGCATCATCTGCAACGAAGCTCATGTAACAATCTACACCCTTGTCCATGTCATTCACATAAATAGCAAACATTATTGGAGCCAATACTGATCCTTGTGGAACTCCACTAATTACCTCTTCCCAAGTAGAACTCTTATCTCTGAGCACTACCCTCATTTTTCTTCCATGCAAAAAGTCCTCCATCTGTTTCAATAGTTTACCTTGTATCTCTCTTATGCTTTCCAGTTTTCTTAATATATATATATGTATATGTATATATGTATATATATGTATATATATATGTATATGTATATATATATATATATATATATATATATATATATATATATATATGTATATGTATATATATATGTATATATATATATATATATATGTGTGTGTGTGTGTGTGTGTGTGTGTGTGTGTGTGTGTGTGTGTGTGTGTGTGTATATTTGTGAGGGGCTTTATCTAAAGCTTTTTGTAGATCTAGGGACCCACAATCAGCCCATCCGTCCCTTTCCTGTATTATATCTAGTAGTCTTGAGTAAAACCAGATCAAATTTGTGGTACATGAGAGAGAAAGAGAGGGAGGGAGAAGTAAAACATAAGAGAAAGGAGACCAGATATAAAATGTGGGAAAAGCATGACAGAATGTTTTGAAAGTAATAAGATATGTTTTGGAAGGAAATCAAGAGAGGAAGAGGAGGCAAATCAAACAAAAGGAAAATGTATTAGGTGCAGATGGAGAGATAATAAGGAAAGAGACGGCGGAATATTTTAGAGAGTTGCTAAATATGAAGGCTAGGGAGGGAGAGGTGGTTGCAGTGGGAGACGTTAAGAAAATGACAGTGAAGAATGAGGAAAATGGGGAAGAAATAAGAAAAGATAAGGTGAAAGCAATTATTAAGATTATAAGAGCAGGCAAGGCACCTGGGTTAGATGGGTGTCATGAGGAGTGTCTAAAAAGGGAGGTACAGAGATGGTAAACTGGCTGGTGAGGTTGTTTAATGTTTAGCTAAAACAGGATAGAGTGCCAGAGGACTGGAGGAGTACCTGTACCGTCCCACTTTACAAGAAAAAAGGGGAAAATGGGGGTGTAGCAGTTTCAGAGGGATCAATTTGTTTGTTGAGATAAGTTGGGAAAGCTTATGAGGGGGTTTTGGTTGAGAGGATTAGAGGTACAGAGAAAGTAATTGATGAGGAACAGCTTAGGAAAGGTAAGGGGTGCATGGATATATATATATATATATATATATATATATATATATATATACGTATATATATGCATATATATAAATATATATATGCATATATATATACATATATATATATATATATATACGTATATATATACATACATATATATATATATGTATATATATATATATGTGTGTGTGTGTGTGTGTGTGTGTGTGTGTGTGTGTGTGTGTGTGTGTGTGTGTGTGTGTGTGTGTGAATAGGAGGTAAAGGGAACACGGGCTGAGGGAAATATTTTTTATTCCTAACTAGTTTCGCCTGAGTGGCTTCTTCAGAGGAGCATAGTTTGAAGTTTAGTTTTTTTTTTTTTTTAATATATATATGGGATAAGAAGGAACGTGGCAAAGTGTCAGGTTGGTCCCCCACTCGACCTCATCTGTCGGTGTGACGGGCTATCGCAGCGGGTGGACCAATTATCCGCCTGCTGGTATTCGCGTGGCTGAAATGTCCGTCTGGATCAGGGCCTCTGTGTTTATTGTTCATGACGACAAAGTGTGCTGCTGCTTTATCCCATATTAAATCCCCAGTCCTCTTATTAATGTTATCATGGATGTTGGTAAAAACTGACTCCATCACCTTTCTTTCTTGCCGTGTAATGTTATCCATGAGAATTTTTGCCTGGTCCCATTTTGGGAGATGGTCTCTTTCGTCGACATGGTTTACTAGTGCACTACTAACCCTGTGGTGTCTTACATCTTCTCGGCTTAGACACCAGATTAAAAGAACACCGAGCAGATGTACATATATATAAATATATATATATATATATATATATATATTTATGCATACATACATAGATATATATATATATATATATATATATATATATATATACATATATATTGTTGAGACATTTTGACAGGTTGATGTAAGCGGAATAGGAAACACAGGAGTCTTAGTCTTGAGTTTATTCCTGACTAGTTTCGCAGGTATGCTTTTTCAAAGGAATATGTGTACAATGTGGTTAACTAGAGCGTTGGTTTCTCGGTGGTGTCTAATGTCCGCTTTGTGTTCCCTGAGTCTGTTGTTAAGTCCTCTGTATGTCTCTCCGTAGTATGCACAGTCACATCCTTTGCAGGGAATTTTGTAAACGATGCTATTGTCACGGTTCGTCTTGGTTCTGTTGGTCAAGTGTCCTATTTTCTTCCCTGTGTCATTTACTATGATGAGTCCTGTCTGTCTCAACGTTTTGGAAAGCATGTGAGAGAGGCCAGAGTTAGGAACCACAAGGTATCGTAAATTTGTCCTCTCTTCACT
>NC_134803.1:5003397-5005897 GCF_046742065.1 Oratosquilla oratoria | reverse complement strand
ATATATATATATATGTATACATTTATACATATATATACATATATATGTACATATATACATATATATATATGTACAATATATATATATATATGTACATATATATATATATAAATGTACATATATATATATATATGTACATATATATATATATATATATATATATATATATATATTATATATATATATACATGGAGTTAAAAACGACAGCATTGTTGTAGTTGTTCAGTTTTTTCTTCGTATTCTCGATTTTCCTGGTTAGATATTTTCTATTAACAACTACAACAATGCTGTCGTTTTTAACTCCACGTGTATTACTTAGAACCTGCTCCCCTTCTTTACACATATGTATATACATATATATATATATATATATATATATATATATATACATATGTGTGTGTGTGTGTGTGTGTGTGTGTATGTACATATATATATATATATATATTCATATGTATATGTATATATATATATATATATATATATATATATATATATATATTTCTTAACCTAATACATACCCGGATGAGAACTTCGTAGCTGTGACCCTACACACACGCACGCACACACACACACACACACACACACACACACACACACACACACACACACACACACACAGTTTGTGGTGTGTGAGTGGTCTCAGACCTACCCAGAGATCGGCAAATAATGAGCTCTGAGCTCACTGCCGTAGGGTGGTGTCTGGCTGTCTCGACAGAGACTGCAGCAGATCCGAGGTGAATACACACACACACACACACACCATTCCTTTGCTCAACGGGGGCAGTGACGGCATGTCCTGGTGTGGCTTGATTTCTCTTTCGCTGAGTTGGCAAGACGCTACCCACTATCCAAGTGCGGCGTGGATGGGTATGCGTGATGCCAATGGAATAGACATGGTGAGGGCGGATATATTAGTAAATATGGCCATGAAATTGGTATGGTATACAAAGGAAGTTGCAGGGAAAATAGAAGGTATATCAAGAAATCAGTAGATTCACGAGATTATGGAGTTTTAGGAAAACTAGCTGGGCCGCATTGTACTCCTGGCAAGGTAAAATGTAGCAGATTATATTTTATATTTTGGTACAAACATTCTTAAACATCATTAAACTCTTTAAATATCTGGTTGTTCTCATATTTTAATTATCTTTTAGCCTGAGTGTGTTGGTATTTGTAAAGATCAATTTAACCGTTTTCACTTCCTTTTCAACAATATCAGTGAGTTGTTGATTTACAGATATAGATGAAGAGATACAAAGATTCAATAAGTGCGGGGCGCAAGGGAATAAGAATAAAGGGTATTCCAATAAATTCCCAAGAGATTTTGACCCGCTAAAGCCAGATGTTTTTATTCAGTTGGTGTCAGGGCCCTACCGAGGGGGGGTTAGTTATCTTGGGCTCTTCGCAAATATGACAATTCAGAGCTTTTTTTTTTTCTGGATATAACCAGTTTTTTTTTTTTTTTTTTTTTTTTTTTTTTATGGTAAGGGCCATCACCGATGAACTCCCAGATAGATCTCCGACTCATCTGCGCCCTCCTAGAGTAGCTAGGGTATTCGATGCACTACGTACGTACATGCTTACTTGAATTAGTGAAACTGATTTTAGACTACAATGCAGAAATAACTATGGAAGTGCATGGGAAGAAAATGTGGAAATTTTGGTTTTGAATGTTACTAAAGAAGTTACATGTCGAAAGGATGTGAAGAGGGGGGGGTGCCGCAGGCCTGTGCATGATACATCGTTACTATGCAGTTCAAGTGGAAGAAGGAGAGCGCATAGCAACTAAGAGTGTAACCACGTGTGACCTTCAGGGATTTATCATTCTGAGCAGGCCATGTATGATAACACCTTAATTTGAATAACTCGATTTATTCATTCATGTTTTATTTTATTTTCCTTTGTCAATGTTTGTATATATACAGTATATATATATATATATATATATATATATATATATATATATATATATATATATATATATCGTATATGTATGTACTGTATGTATATGTATATATATAGTATATATACATACATATATATATATATATATATATATATGTGTGTGTGTGTGTGTGTGTGTGTGTGTGTGTGTATGTGTGTGCATGTATATACACATATATAAATAGTTATATATATATATATATATATATATATATATATATATATATATACAACTCATGTTACCTTTTTCACTTTTGTTGTATGTTATTGTTTTTGGTCTCACTCTTGGTGTATATTTCTCTATTTTGATACATTAAATGGTGGTACACATTTCGTCATGATTAACGGAGCGAGCGAGGACTTCACTAAGGAACCTCTCCCAGTTGCATCCCGTCTCCTATTCTCTAATTTTCTAACATCCCTAGACTCAAATTCATGTTCAGTTCCAACTTAATCTATGTATTTAATTTCCAATTATCATATTTATATTTGAACTCATGCATTCTTTGAGCTTGGGCTCTATCACCTTCTAAGGTATTCCACATATTTATGCATC